>NC_069109.1:3948967-3970264 GCF_947172395.1 Bicyclus anynana
TATGAAAAGGAAAATTGCGTTTTGAGGGCATTTTCAATACCAGTTTCTTATTATTCATTATACATACAAACATTGTGTATTACAGACCTGACCTGTGTGCCTAGTGGGAGTTTTCAATATTTTCATACTGTTACTATCACGTTGACGTAAACGCAAATTGACATGGAATTGAAACAGTTGTGCAGTAGTGCCACTAGATGGCGCTGTTTCAATTTCTTAGACATTCGCGTTTACGTTACGTGACAGTAACAGTATCAAACTGCCACTAGGGATTGAGGGAGGACAAAGAAAAATGCACAAATACAAACTTTTTTTCTAAACAAAGAGTTTAGATAAGCTAAGTAAAACTAACTTTTTATGGATTAGCTTTAATATTACAATTTACAAAACGATAGAAATTACGTTAATTTTGTTAACACTAAACTTTAATTGTTATTTTTAAATAAAATACTAAGGTAGGTATATATGTTTTTACAAGAGTTACGGAATACAAGAGCCCATAGACAGAAATGATCTCAAAGAGAACATATGCAGGGTTACCAAATACAAAAATAAAAATAAAAACAGATTTTTGATCTTTATCTTTTTTTTTCTATACGCCATGATAGACCGAAAATATTAAAATATAGATAATAACATTTTTTGAAAATCTCTATAAAATAAATTATAGTAATAGTTAAAATTAACACTATTTTAAACCATTGTTCCGTAAGGAAAGGTAGGATTCCGTAATTCCTCATTGGAATACTTACATATTTTTTTTTACAAGACTAGTAAGTGCAAAGATGTTATTTTTTATGATAATAAATTATTTTTATAGAAGATTGTAGCGCCATATTTTATAGTTTTGAAGGCTCATGGTATGAAAATGCATGCAATTAAATGAAGTATGAGACATTTAAAAAATGTTAATGAGACTTCTAAAACGTAGTTAAAAATACATGCATACAGCCGAACGTAGAACCTTCTTTTTGAAAGTCTTTTAAAAATATATATTAAGCAACAAGAAGGCCATTTCTCTTTGCCTTACTCTTAAAGGATATCATTAAAATTTAAAAAATACAAGGATTTTATTAAAATCTAAATAAGTGAATAAATCTTACTAAATAAAAAGAAATAAATAAAATTAAAAACCTAAGTTTTTGAGTTAAATCAAGATGGCGCCCATAGAGCAACTATGATATGACAAATGACAGCAAACGTCAAATATATCACTGTCATCAATCCGCCATTATTCCCCATATTAGTGTCGCATTTCCTGGAAGAGAATTAATATTATTTCGAAAGAATTAAAGTAAATTCGTAGATTTGTATAATCAAAAATAGTTAAAAAAAATATTTTCTTTTATTTCCGCCAGGGTACAATGACTGATCCTGGGCTCTATACAATTTTGGACCATCTTCTTTTCTTTTTTCTTTTCTTTCCTTATTCCTTTAAGACTAGATTTTTGGAGCTTACATTTTCCTTAAAATATTCGTATCCACTTGACATAAAAAGATCAAACGAAAAAGAAAAGCTATGGAGCACTAGTCTTTTTATATTCTGTATTAAAACTTTGCAGTTACATTATATTATCGGTTATTTGTGTCCGTCTGCCTCTCGCTCATACGCTATACGCAGGTGTAGTGTGTATCAGTGTTAGATAGCCCATTTATCGAGGAATGCCTAAAGGAACAAGAACCACGCGGGTAAAACCACGCGGCGTCAGCTAATTTTTATATAAATTGAACGTTGAAACTTGAATCACATTGTTACTAATGTATATATGAATGTTGTTTTGTATATATCGCTATATATTTTTATATAAGCACATAGAAATTAAGATAAAATATAGGTACATTATATATATATTTTTTTCAAAGTTGTTTTATTTTATATCCTAAACATTATATCTAAGTATCTATAATTAATAAATTAAGCACATAGCACAATTAAATAATTAAGCACAAAGTGCGAAGAGCCGATGGACGTTGGAGTCCCAAAGTGCTGGAATGGCGACCCCGCACTAGTAAGCGCAGTGTTGGCCGACCCCCCACCAGGTGGACTGACGACATCAAGCGAGTCGCAGGGATTCGCTGGATGCAGGCGGCTCAGTAACGTGATGTTTGGAAGTCCCTACAAAAGGCCTATGTCCTGCAGTGGACGTCTATCGGCTGATATGATGATGATGATGATGATGATGATGATGATGATGGTGATGATGATGGTGATGATGATGGTGATGATGATGATGATGATGATGATGATGATGATGATGATGATAATCTATAATTTATATCTATACTTATAATAAAACTGATTTCTATACGTTTCTTCGCAATTAGAAATTTTACTTATACCATTTGTAACAACAAACGTTAGCGTGGCATAAAGGAAGCCAGCGCCATCTAAAATCTATACTTATAATACGAATTCTGTACATTGAAGATATTTTGAAAATTTTTGTTGGGGGGCTTTATATAATGGATACTAAAGCAAAATTTTTTTTTTCGATTTTTTTGTCTGTCTGTCAATCTACTCAATGAATTCAAATGAAACTTGGCACGTTGACCTTAATACGGAGAAGGTACTTACCTTAATCCCTACACACAACGTTCACAAGTGCGTGACTTCACTCAAGGTCATTCTCTGCCATTCTAGGGTTTTATTTTGGTTACAGTTTGATTTGTTAATTAGGTTGTAGTGACAAATGTTGTAAATCATAATAGTAGAGGAGCCGAAGAGGTGATTTTTGCAGTTACTCGAGCGCGGCAGATAAACGTAAGGGACTATACCTTACACTTTGTCGAGTACCTCCACCGAGTATGAGCCCTTAATATTGGTGGGTACGTTTAGGGCAACCAAAATAAAACTAACTTCATAAATACTCAACCAGCACGTCAGATTAAGATAAGGTAGGTGAGTTGATAGCTAAAAACTGCACATTTCGAAAATCTGACGATTTGAGCGTAACGTAATGGAATGGGAGGGTTTCAAAGTTACAAAATTAAACCCTTATATTTTAGTGCTCGTACGAGTGCGATTAATTTTTTACTTATTTTTAAGGAAATAATCTCCTAATTAATCGCTAAAATTTTCTTACAATTTCAGTAAGCCAAAATAATAAAAATTGTTTTTAAAGTCTGTAGTTTTTTTTTCCACCGCTAAAAGCGGAAAAAGTAAATAACCATTTATTCTTCCTATAATTTAATCTCACTGCTGAGCTCCGCTTTGACTTATGATGCACTTCTTCCCTATCCCTACCCTACCCTGCTTCTACCCTACTCCTACCCTACCCCTTTTTTTTTTTTTTTTTTTTTTTTTTGTCGGGGAGGAAAAAACCCCCTGTGCTCCGTGGTCAGCGCGGAACCGCTTGGCATTACTTCACGCTGACCTTCCTGATATATTTAGCTCTCTCGTTTTTCTTCTCTTTCTTTTTCTTCTCTTCTTTTCATCGTGGCTCGGAGCATATGAGCGTACTTTTGCCACTCTTCATCGCTCGACAGCATACGAGTTATAAGGTTTGCTGCGTTTACCCCGTCGCTTGTTCCGTCGGCCGCAGCTCTCAGGTCTGTGCAACCTGAGCATTCGAATAGTGCATGCCTCGGGGTATCTACCTCGTCGCAGAAGTAGCATGACTCGTCGTGCGCCTTTCCAATGGCGAAGAGGTATGTCTTAAAAACTCCATGACCGCTAAGCGCCTGCGTTAACCAGCGATCTACCTCTCCATGCTGTCTCTTGTGCCACTTTATAAGGTCCGGGATCAGTTCCCGTGTCCAGGTCCCTTTCCCTTGTCCCAGCCATTCTTTCTCCCACTCCGTCAGTGAATCCTCTCGGACTTCTGCGGATGATCTGTCTCTGTTTTCGAACAACATCGCCCGTTCCTTTACGAGTTTGTGTATAGGTACAAGACCCGCAATTACTAGCACAGCCTCAGTGGAAACTGTCCGGTATGCCCCGCTTATGCCTATTGCGAGACGTCTTTGCACCGTTTCCAGCTTTCGTCGATAGAGATCGACTTCCATTGCTCCCTTAAATATAGGTGCTCCGTAAAGGATGACGGAGTGGGCCACTGATGCTAGCACCCTTCTTTTACTGGCTCTAGGACCGCCTTTAGTTAGCATTAACCGATACAGTGCCTCCGTCATATTCTGCGCCTTTTTTGCTACCTCCTCTATGTGCTTTTTATAGTTCAGGTTCTTATCTAGCCAAAATCCGAGATATTTTATGTGGTCTTTTGGACTGATTGAGGCATCCTTAACTATAAACGTAATAGGGTCTAGTTTTCTTCTGCCGCTAAACACTATAGCTTCAGTTTTTTCTGGAGCTAAAGACAGCTGTTTTCCGAGCATCCACCTGTTTATGAGCTTTAGTGCCGTGTTGGCCTTGACCATAAGTGCTCTCTCCGTTTTTGCTACGACTACTAAGGCCAAGTCATCGGCAAAGCCCACCAATTGGACTCCCTCCGCCTGGTTTATTTGAAAGACTCCGTCGTAAAGGATATTCCACAGGGTTGGACCTAGAATTGATCCCTGAGGTACCCCGCTACTGACCTTTATCATATCCTCCCTTCCAGTGGTATCCTTTACCTTTATGTACCTCTTTTCCAAGTAACTACTAACCAGGTTTTGTATGTACCCGGGGAAACGCCTCGTCCTTATTTCCAGCACAATCTCTTTCCAGGGTGCAGAGTTGAAAGCGTTTCTGACGTCCAAGCATATCAAGGCGCATAGTTTACGATTTCTACCCGTTCCTTTCTTTGCCTGTATGGCTGTTTTCACTACTTTTTCGATTGCCATTAAAGTAGAGCGACCCTTTCTAAACCCGTATTGGTGATTAGAGAGACCACCATGTTCCGGCAAAAGCTTCTCGATTTTATTTAGAAGAACTCTTTCCAGAAGCTTCCCATACGAGTCTAACAGGCAAACCGGTCTATAACCCGTCGGGTCATCGATTGGCTTGTTTGTCTTTTTGAGCAGCACTAGGCTAGCTATTTTCCACTCGGGAGGAAAATTTCCGGATGTAAAAGCCTCCAGTAGGATTTTCCTGATAGCTTCAGGGATCACTTCGACTGCAATTTTGACAATCTCCGGATGGATTTGGTCTGGTCCAGGTGCCTTCTTTGCCTTGAGGTTCTCTGCTGCTATCTTTATTTCCTCCAGTGTTAACTCCATATTATCGGGAGCGTTCGAATTGACAATCCGACAAAAGTCGCTGTGCACTGGAAACAGCACTTCAATCACCGATTTGATTAGATCCATTTTAAGTCTTGGAGGACTTCTTCGCAGTTTCTTAGTTACTATCTTGTATCCTAGCCCCCACGTATCCTTATCCACTTCCTCACAGAGCTGTTTCCACTGGTCTTGTTTAGATTTAATTATGGCACACTGCAGCGATAATTTTGCAGCTTTATAGCGCTCTCTTAGGAATTCCTCTTTCTCGCTATTTTCCGTTGAGTCTTTATTCTTTTTCCTTCTTTGCCTAGTATATTTTCTTCGGCATTCTGTGCAGAGTTGCCTCTTTTCCCTAATTTCTTCATTCCACCAATAAACCGGAGTTTTCTTGGGTATTGATTTCATTGGCATCGCTTTCTTGCAGGCCTTTCTAGTAGCTTCTATCAATTCCGCTGCTGTTTGAATGTTAACTTGCTTTAAACTGAACTCCAGTTCTTTTCGATCAAGTTTGTCTAATTTCCATCCCGTTGGTACTTGTATAGGCGGTTTTATCTCCCTCTCATTTACATTGAACTTTACGTATCGATGTCCGCTCATGCTGTCTTCTCCCAGGACTTGCCACTCTGTATTTTTTTGTGTCAGACTGGAGCTTACAATCGTAATATCAGGGGTTGACTTTTTTGTTCCTCTTTGAAAAGTTGGAGCTAGGCCCACGTTGGCTATGACCATATCTGCGCCTGCCAAGAACTCCATAACAAGGCGCCCCCGAGCGTCCTCGGCTTTAGTGGACCAGACGTTTGAGGCCGCGTTAAAGTCTCCGGCTACCACTATATCGCCATGCTGTGCCTCGATGCTTTCAAAAAGCTTGTTTAGATCTTCCTCAAACTTTTCAAAGCCGTAGTTTGGCGAGAAGTAACAGCTATATATGATAAGCCCGGATAGGTCTATAGCAATAAACCCGTTTCCCTGGGCCGCGACTTTCAACTGCAACCCATTGTTAAATGCAATCACGGATGCGTCACCTCTGAGGTCAGTTAACCAATTTTGTTTCTCTGCTATTTTCCTGTTTGGTTCCGATATAATACCTATATCTATGTTGTGTTCTCTTGCAGTTACCTCCAGCAGATCGTGGGCGGATCGTATCCTGTCAAGGTTTATTTGTAATACCTTGAGCGGTGACCCTGGGAATCCACGACCTGCTGTTACCCCCCGTTTTTTGGCCTCGTTCTTCTAAGACCGGGAACCATTTTTTTCCACGATGGGCAGCTTTTAGACCCAGTGCGGTGATCTGTGTTTTCTGTTCTCTTATCTTTGCAGATGACGCATGTCATCTTGTTCGCACAATCCTTGGCTTTGTGTCCCTCTTCTCCGCAATTATAGCATTGAGAGCTTCTATCCTGTCCTGGGCAGACAGTAGAAACATGACCATATTCGAGACACCTGTAGCATCTTTTCCTTTGGTCCAGAAGGCTAACCGAAGCCCTCACCAATCCTATTTTTATTTTCCTCTCATCTGCTAGTTTTTGAGCCTCTTCCTTTGACATCTCTAATATCGCCGTCTTGATTCCATAACTATTCTCCCAAAAGCGCTTGATACGGAATTCACTTACTTTTAGTTTGATAACCTGATCTATATCTTCTCTTTCGGCAGTAGTATCTAAACCTTTTATTATAACGTCAGCGGACTCTTTGAGTGTTCTAAGCGTTAAAGTGGGACATATTTCTCCCATTTTATTTTTTATTTGTAAGACACCTCCGGTTCGTCCTTTTTCTAGTTCTAGAAGTATATCGCCTTTTCTTGTTTTTCTCACTTTTGAAAAGACAATGTCTTCGTTCGCTAGTCCAGATTTTACCTCTTTCAGTACGCCAGCATAGTCGCGGTTCTTTATCTCCACTAATAGTGCTTCAGGTTTTTCGAAAGGCTTTTTAGCTCTCGTTTTTGGACCCTCTTTTGTTTTGCCTTCTGCGTATTTTTTCTCCTTTTTTTTCAACATATCTGCACTGTTTTTTTTTTTACCCTACCCCTACATTACCTCTACCCTACCCCTACCCTAGTCATACCCTCCTTTCACCCTACCCCTAGGATTTAGGGGTTTGAAAAATAGATGTTGGCCTATTCTCATAGATACCGGATAAGCAGAAAAAATTTCATCAAAATCGGTCAAGCCGTTTCGGAGGAGTATGGCAACGAAAACTGTGACACGAGAATTTTATATATTAGATAATAATAATAATAATAATAATAATAAACATACTTAAACATTACACATCACTATCTAGCCCCAAAGTAAGCATACAGAGTAGCTTGTGTTATGGGTGCTAAGATAGTTGATATTATAATATTCATATACATTTATATACTACATATAAGGAATCAGTCGGGATGATGGTTAGCGACCTGATGGATTGACGCTGGTTCCCTGGGAAATGGGGCGGGCCCTAATGTGGGACGCTACATGCGTCGACACATTAGCACCGTGTCATATCAGGGAGACAGAATCAAGACCGGGAGCCGCAGCAGAAAAAGCTGAAACCGGTAAGTGGCTCAAGTATGCCTCTCTGACAGAGAGTTACATATTTGTACCTTTTGCCGTGGAGACCCTTGGGCCATGGAGTCGCAGTGCCAAAAAATTTTTCCGTACTATTTCACCGCGGCTTGTTGCCTCGACTGGTGACAGAAGGGCTGGCTCATTTTTTGCGCAAAGGATCAGCCTGGCTGTCCAGCGCGGAAATGCAGCCAGTATTCTTGCCACCATTCCACGTGGGCATGATTTGTATAGTTATTAGGATAAGGCGGTGCCAAGCCAGTGTGTTTTAATTAAAGCTGTTTCTGGAATAACCACAGAAATTTTGTAGTTTAAACGTATTTAATTAAAACATCACTGGCTTGGCACCGCCTTCAAACTGATCAGAATACCTTCTGATCAGTTTGAAGGCGGCGGCACATAGGTAGGATGTTATTTTTTGCTTTTTAGTTAAAGTTATTTTTTGAGTTGGAAGTCGGTTGAATTTTTTTGATTAAAATTTTTATAATGTATAAATACACACAGACACTGGAAAACACCCATGCTCATCACACAAATATTTTCCAGTTGTGGGAATCGAACCCAAATGATAAAGATGTAATGTCATCTACTTTATGACAATTTGTATTTATAGTGAAAATTAAATTTTAACGGACAAAAATTCAAATCATTCGTTTTGATTCTCAACTTTTGTGATCCTGCAAAATATTTAAAAGAGATCCTGTAGTTAGGATCTCATTGTATAAATACAAATTATTTACATATTTATTATTTATATTACCGGCAAAGACGTATCGCCAAGCGATTTAGTGTTCCGGTACGATGTGTAGCAACCAAAAGGGATGTGGATTTTCATCCTCCTCCTAACATCTTAGACTGCATCATCACTTACCATCAGGTGAGTTCATTTAGTTCATCATCAACTTGTAAAGAATAATAAAAAATATTTATTTATATCTTTATTGCACAAAAAAGAAAATGACAAAGAACACATAAATTTTTAGGCAAAAGTCGACCTTATCACTAATAGTGATCTCTTCCAGGCAACTTAAACATAAATAACCTAAATATCCTGTGAGATGGGATATTTGCAATACATCATCATCATCTCCTTACCCTTATCCCACTTAAGTGGGGTCGGAAAAATATGTCAATCTTTTCCATTCGTCTCTATTACTCGTCAACTCATCATCCATTCCTTTTACACACATGTCCTCTTTCACACAATCCAACCATCTCTTCTTTGGCCTTCCTCTCCTCTTATGTCCTTCCACGTGCACATTCAACATTTTTCTAGTAATATGACTTTCCTCTCTACGCATTACATGTCCATACCAAGCTAACCTACTCCTCAATTTTTCTGTCACTGGCGCCACCTTCAGACTTCCTCTTATATACTCATTCCTTATTTTATCTATTCTTGTCACCACACATCCATCTCAACATACGCATTTCGTTCACATGCTTTCGTTTACTATCCGTTCCTTTCACCGCCCACGGCCCAACATTCCGATCCATACAGCATGACAGGTCTTAAAATTGTTTTGGATATTGATTATTATTTATTGTATTGCAATTTGCCATCTCACATCTCACATTACATATTTGCTACGCTCACTCACGCTGGATTTGATATTATGAAAATAGAACAAACTAATAATAATAATAAATAATAATAATAAAATCTTTATTGACCAAAAATCTCATACCAATTATAGAAGGACCTGTATCGCACTCATAGACACGAACAAAATTGTCTGTCATTTTCTGAAGAAACCGAGCTTAGATTTGGTACATATCTTATACTAAACTAGAAGTTTTTGCCCGTTTTTTACACAATTCAATTACACAAAAAGGTGCTTTTACGGAGCTCTTTAATCTACGAACACGATTAGAACAATTTAACATCGATATTATAGACACAGTTTTTATAATCGCATTAGATCGTTGATCATATACTTTGACAGAAAAGTAACGTCTAGCGAGGCAGGTCCTATACAATAATTGGTCTGAGCCAAAAATAGATACAAAAAACCACAACATTGCCTATGGTCTCTACACTAGATTGATCTGTATCGTGGAGACCAGGTAGGATTTTCTAATGTTTTCCGTTGGACTAGAACTAATTACAAAAATTGTAATAAATAGGACTAAATTACAAAAAGAAGTACATTACAAAAAAGAAAAGTAAAGTAAAACAGTAAGCAGAAACTTTAGATAGGTGTATACAATTATTTTAGCTTATTTCATATTTGCATTGAGTAAGTTAAACTTTTTAACCAATTTGTTATTGTTAGACTTGCCTGATTTACTGAGAGTGCAAAGATCACAGGACCTTGCAACAAAGTTGTAGACTATTGCATCGACATATGGTGTGAATCGTCGAGCGAACTCAGTTTTCGCAATTGGGAGATTGATCTTGACTATTCTTTTTCCAAAAACCTTATTCACATTTGGGGATTGTAGCAATTGTCTATGTTTTGACAAAGCTGCTTTTAACCACCCCACTATCTTTATGTAGTAGTTCGGTTGAATATTTGTATTGTAGGGTTTTTTTTTATTTAGCATTACTTTTGATACTGATCGTTGAGCTCTCTCTAGATCTATTAAAATTGTCTTTGCTGCAATGGGGATGATGACTAGGTTTGAATATATTGATGTATATGTCGCCGGGGAAGCTTGGCTCACTGAAGGCTCTATGGCCTCAGACCTAATAGTTGTCATGTTTGCTCTGTGGTTATTTCGAATCGACTTGTTATCTAGTGGTCTGATCATTTTGCAGTCAAAATACTGTTCCGTTTTGATTTGATTAATAATTGGTCTCTCAAGTAATGATGACAGTTGACAGCAGTAGAAAAGAAACTCTTTAGGTTCTGTGTTGAGATTTTGCTGTCGTAATGGTCAGCAAAATCTACGTTAATTAATTTAATAAATTTAGAATCAAGTTTTCATGCAATTAGGTTTTGATTATTTACTCTAGAAGTAATTAAGATTGTAAAACGTTACCACCATAACGAACGTGGCGGCGATCGACCAATAGGAGATCACGTAACTCTCATCCAATGGCATCGTGTTCCAAATGGCGCGTACGCGTGTACCGTCACTGTGTATTCACTCTAGTGAGGCATCCTGCCTTCGTCTGTCTCCGTAGTCTGCTGATTTAGTAATTCAGTTCTAATCGCGCTTTTAAGATGGAATAGTCGTCTTCTATTTGTTAAGTATAGTGAAATAGTGAAGTGTTAAGTAGTGTTTTTAAGAAAAGGAAAGTGATTAGTGACTTGGGCTATTAATTGGTTCAATTCTTTGTTGAGCAGCTTGAGGCGTCATGCTGCTTGTCGCGTTAGTGATTTTGTTCGATAATGTTTCGTGATGAAGTAATTATTGATCTTAAATTGTTTACTGTGGGCATGGAGAGCACGTCGGGCAGGGTTGGTGAGTGTTTACTAGTATTAAAAGGCGCCTTTAAACCACACCCAATGGTCACAAGTCCTGGGACTTGCTCGATGTACTTCCTCTACCACAACTACCAGGGTAAAATAGTAAAATTAAGAGTAGTATTGTGTAAGCGATTAGTGAGGTTAAGCATAGCATACCTATTGTAATTGGCAGAGCCGATGACCAAGGTTAGGTCAGCGGTTCTGTCCATATTTTTATTAATGACTCTACGATTTTTACGACATCAGAAGTGGTATCGCTCCAGCGATCCCTTTCTGCCGGTCAATCTGTACCAAATCCTGACATTGACAATGAAAGTGCAACTTAATTTGAAATTTGTGAAATCCCTGATGATATTAATTTTATTTGATAACTACCCTCAGTTACCGCTTAACGGTTTTTCTTGTGGTAACTAAGTTGGACTTAAAACCGTAAAATAGTTTTGACAATTTAATATTGATGCGTCATTGAGTTGAATCGGCAATGGTTGCCGTGATGCCCGTGTCGCCATATCGCATCCAAATAAATAATGTAATAACGTAAAAGACAAAGAGAAAAATAAAAAAGAAAAAGAAAAAGAGAAAAAAAAAATAAAAAAAAAAATTGAGAATTGTTCATTACGTTGCAATCTGTATTACTTTTAAGATTTATCGTTTGCAAACGTTATGCGTTTGCGAGTCGAGTACTTTTAGTTAAAAACCGCGACGGTTTGCGCCGAGTGTGCGAATCTTTTACCGATAATTTCAAAATAGATATTGCGTTTACGTGGCGTACGGCATTTTCCTTAGTTAGATTGCGTCTCTTACTTTTCATTTAATTCAGATTGTACCAAGGGTTTATTTTAAGAACTTCTCCGCCTCTTTACATCCCCAAAATAAATTATTGATGATAGAAGACAATTCCTCAGAAGCTTCCAAGACTTATTGTGACAGGCATTGCAACGAACTACACATAGTGACTCCAGGTAACGAAATACTATCTTTGGTTATTTGCAATGCTCTTTTTACTGTAAAGTACATACAAGATTTGGTATAGCTTCGTTAACACTTCTTGTATGTAGTCAAAATTGTGTAGTACCTAAACTTCTTAATCTAGTTGACTTTGACAGCAGGGTCATCGATATAGAAGCCCTGCATGTTTACATCTAAAGTAGAATGGCCGAGGCGGTGGTAAAAAAAAAAAACCACTATTAGTAAGTAGACTACTTGGTTTTAATTAAAAACAACCAAACGTCGCTTCACCTTTGTTTAGCAATCCTTATAGTGAAGTACACAGAGTGCTCAAGAGCGGTATCTGGTCGTCATTGGAGGCCTTGCAGGGTCACAGATAACCAATTGAAGCGACCTGCTCGCTCTGGTGATCTTCTGGCGGCCGTACCGCCTCTGGTATCAACGGTGTCAAACGTCTAACGCCACTACAGCCGCGCAGCCCGCTACTACTTCTGCAGTCGTTGCAGCCTGCGGCTATTGCGACCGCTGGAGCTGGCGTGCTGCCTGTGTCGTCTACTACATCGACCACTGCGTAGACTATTTATTCCCGGTGAATATAGTTTCAATTATTTTAACATTTACACAAACATCATCACAAACACTTTAAAAGAAAGAGTAATGAGAATACTTATAATTTTACTTATTGGCGGCGTGGAGTCGTTTATAACTAATAAAAGATGCCATGTGGCACTCGAAAGATGTCGTTGGCGTATGGAGCCGACCAGCGACCACCAAAAGATGCCATGTGGCACTAAAAATATGTCGTTGGCGTATGGAGCCGACCAGCGACCACCAAAAGATGTCGTTGGCCTGAGGTGCCTTGTATAACGACCAACCTTGTCTATCCCCTGTGGACCACGGCGCTAGATAACCGCTTAGCACCACAGCATCGACCTTCCCAAACTCCCCTAGAGCCTTCGACGTGGATCTATCTCACCTGATTCCCTACCTATACTACACACCACGTTATAACTGTATTCATATGAAAATTATGAGCAGTGTCTACGTGTACACTTAAAACACAACATACTTACTTATTTTATAATTATAATATTTATCTGTTGTCGCGTGGAGCGAGCAGTGTCAATATAAATTATTATTACCTGTTGTCGCGTGGAGCGAGCAGTGTACATTTGAATCATTAGCTGTTGTCGCGTGTAGCAAGCGTCAATATGAAATAAACTTATAAATATTCTCTTTCTCAACATTCATAGCAAGTTTGTGTTGTCACACGTCTTATAGTTCAGCCTTGTCACGTTCAGCCAAGATAACTAAACGTTTTAATTTTAGATACTGAAGTTAAGCCTTGTTTAACTATTCGAAAAACACAAGTTTCTAGATTCAAACAAAGCCTAGGTTAATTGTGAAAGTATCTAGCTTCAGAATTTTTTTTTTATTTACAGAAAAGAACTGGAGGCGCTGCAGAGCACGCACCGCACGTCAGTATGGCCGTGTCGCCGGGGAAGCTTGGCTCACTGAAGGCTCTATGGCCTCAGACCTAATAGTTGTCATGTTTGCTCTGTGGTTATTTCGAATCGACTTGTTATCTAGTGGTCTGATCATTTTGCAGTCAAAATACTGTTCCGTTTTGATTTGATTAATAATTGGTCTCTCAAGTAATGATGACAGTTGACAGCAGTAGAAAAGAAACTCTTTAGGTTCTGTGTTGAGATTTTGCTGTCGTAATGGTCAGCAAAATCTACGTTAATTAATTTAATAAATTTAGAATCAAGTTTTCATGCAATTAGGTTTTGATTATTTACTCTAGAAGTAATTAAGATTGTAAAACGTTACCACCATAACGAACGTGGCGGCGATCGACCAATAGGAGATCACGTAACTCTCATCCAATGGCATCGTGTTCCAAATGGCGCGTACGCGTGTACCGTCACTGTGTATTCACTCTAGTGAGGCATCCTGCCTTCGTCTGTCTCCGTAGTCTGCTGATTTAGTAATTCAGTTCTAATCGCGCTTTTAAGATGGAATAGTCGTCTTCTATTTGTTAAGTATAGTGAAATAGTGAAGTGTTAAGTAGTGTTTTTAAGAAAAGGAAAGTGATTAGTGACTTGGGCTATTAATTGGTTCAATTCTTTGTTGAGCAGCTTGAGGCGTCATGCTGCTTGTCGCGTTAGTGATTTTGTTCGATAATGTTTCGTGATGAAGTAATTATTGATCTTAAATTGTTTACTGTGGGCATGGAGAGCACGTCGGGCAGGGTTGGTGAGTGTTTACTAGTATTAAAAGGCGCCTTTAAACCACACCCAATGGTCACAAGTCCTGGGACTTGCTCGATGTACTTCCTCTACCACAACTACCAGGGTAAAATAGTAAAATTAAGAGTAGTATTGTGTAAGCGATTAGTGAGGTTAAGCATAGCATACCTATTGTAATTGGCAGAGCCGATGACCAAGGTTAGGTCAGCGGTTCTGTCCATATTTTTATTAATGACTCTACGATTTTTACGACATATATGATACATTCGGATAAATAGGGTCAATGTTAACTAATTTATACATAAAAAGCAAAGATAGTCTGGATATTTGCAAAATAAATGATTATAAAATTTCAAAATCTATTAAAAATATTTTATCGTAATTACGTGAAAATTCATACAGTTTTAGCTTCCTTACATTAAATGTGACATTTTTTAATATGTGAACTATAAGCATAAACGCGCAAATAACAAAGATATTAGTAATTTTGTTTGAACGCGCATACAAATCTAACGATCATTACATTGCCTATGACGTCATTTTTTCGAGCCATTTTGTATGGGGCGTTCTTCAGGGATCCGCGGCAGCGCCGCAAATCTGACCCTTTAAATCCCTGTAGCTCCGAAAGTAATGATCGCAGATACCCTGTTACTTTTACAAAATTGCTTTACTATTAGTATACTCTTAATTTATATACAATTTAAAAAACTGTCATCATCCCTATTACCCAAGATAGAATGCAATAGTTAAGAAGCGACTGGCATAATGAAGTGTATACTAATGTTAAGGTTGCCGCGTTCGCTATATCGCGTATTTTTTTCATTATACCGGTGATTTTTCTGACTCGTTTAGAAAGGAAAGCAATGTGTGGTCTGAAAGTGAAAGAGAGAGTATTATCGATCTGGATCCCAATATATTTAATGACGTCGACCTGACCAATTTCATCACAAGCACACTGCAGGGTTTCAAACTTAGGGGTTTTCCCCCCAGATTTAGGGGGCAAATAAGTGAAATGGGATTTTTTTAGGGGTATTTTCAGGGATTTTTTGACTCTTTAATATTTTTAAATTGATGATAATTTTAATATTTCTTTCTTGGCCTAGCGACTTATAACGACATATAATACGTTATTCTACAATCACTCTGAGGCAATTGGAAGCAATTTTCATCGAATAAAAAAAAATTGTTAAATTTATTCATTGTCAACATGTATGATTTCAAAAAATCTGAATCTTCAGATAAAGACGTAATATTTTGTCTTTTGAAACATATTACAGCATATTATTTCTAAATTATTATGAATTTATATTTTTTAGGGGGACAACTCAATAATTAAGGGCGATTTTAGGAGTTTTTGACACAAACTTTAGGGATAAATATTTTTGAGAGTTGGTAACACTGGCACGTATGTGGCGTTTTGCATTTGTTACGCCACAACTGTGGATCTTAAGGCCATTATTTCGTTTTATGGGAGCGGAAGCTGCAGTTTTATGAAAGCACAGGTATTTTGTTTTGTCTATATTCAGCAGCAGCAAATTGTTGCTAAGCCAAATAATAATAATAATAAACTTATAATTTTCTGAGATATGACCTCTGCCTCCGATTCCGGAGGGCGTGGGTTCGAATTCGATCGGTGGGATCCTCCAACTTTTTCAGTTGTGTGCATTTTAAGAAATTAAATATCACGCGTCTCAAAACGGTGAAGGAAAAACATCGTGAGGAAACCTGCATACCAGAGAATTTCCATAATGGGGGATGATGTAGGTTTTAATATATTGATTTTTATGATACATTTGTGTAAATAAGGTCAATGTTGACAAAGGGGATTGTCCATTCCCGGCCCAGACCTTTCGTCCCCGCCCCCCACTTTACATAGAACTAAAAAATACTTGATAATTTTTGTTTAATAATGAATAAATTACTTTATCCATAGCGGTTTGCTATAACTTTCCCCAAAAAATAAGTTTCACAACGATAATTGACAATATTATAGTTGTTTTATGAGATTTTTTGAAGACACGAACATGAACAGTGTTGCCAACTAACTAACTAACTAAGTTAGTTATTTGCTTTAATCGATATTTAACCGAATAATAATAATCGATCTTTATCTAAGTGATCTTGTTGAATACAACTAAATCACCTGGAAAAACAATACAGATTGTAATAGACTATAATGTTTTCGATTATAATATCTGCCTCACTTTTTAAAAACCAATATATTCAAACCTAGTCATCATCCCCATTATGGAAATTCTCTGGTATGCTCTCTAATTCTCTGGTTTTTTTTTTTCTGTCTGAGTAGGTGCCGATAGCTCCCTGCGGAACCACTACGGCGTCACCGGGGGGGTTGGGCGAGCGCAGAAGCATCGCCTGATGTGACCCGAAGGCTGAAAGAAAGATAGAGGACGGAACGGCTCTCTAAGGGCGTCTCCTATGAGACTCGGACCTCGGCTTAGAGGGCCATTCTGGAGGAGGTAACCGTGACCTGAGTGAATCAGTCCGGACGCCCCCAAGATCGTGAGTTAGAAAACCCACGTCCGGGTGACGTTAGATATCGGGGACCTCGTCTTCGCCGGCGAAGACGATGTGTAGCTTGTGATTGTGTTGCCCGGGAAGCATTGTCGGTTGTTATGTCATCGTCTGGATCGTAAAGGACGTTCTTGGGACGCCTCTGCTTGCAGTTAGCGTTTAGGTTGGGAGTGTAATTGCAGGCCTCAACCACTAGTTGGTTGGGATGGAAGGCAGCTCTGTCAAAATAGTTTTGAGAGAGCTGTTTCATGTACTTCGCTATTGTCGGTAATTCTAGATCTCTGTGGAGGTCATTCAGTGTTACCAACTCTCCAAAATATTTATCCCTAAAGTTTGTGTCAAAAATCCCTAAAATCGCCTTAATTATTGAGTTGTCCCCCTAAAAAATATAAATTCATAATAATTTAGAAATAATATGCTGTAATATGTTTCAAAAGTCTATATTTAATACAGACAAAATATTACGTATTTATCTGAAGATTCAGATTTTTTGAAATCATACAATGTTGACAATGAATAAATTTAATAATTTTTTTTATTCGATGAAAATTGCCGCCAGTTGCCTCAGAGTGGTTGTAGAATAACGTATTAGATGTCGTTATAAGTCGCTAGGTCAAGAAAAAAATATTAAAATTATCATCAATTTAAAAATATTAAAGAGTCAAAAAATCCCTGAAAATACCCCTAAAAATTTCAGACTCCAAAAAAATCCCATTTCACTTATTTGCCCCCTAAATCTGGAGGGAAACCCCCTAAGTTGGGAACCCTGACTTTCGTTTGGTTTGTAGCGAACATTGATGACGTCATGTCGATGGGAGATCTATGTTACATGATCGCTAGTGACTGTGATTTTTTTTTTATTCTTTACAAGTTACCCCTCGACTACAATCTCACCTGAATGTAAGTGATGATGCAATCTAAGATGGAAGCGGGCTAACTTGTTAGGAGGAGGATGGAAATCCACACTCCTTTCGTTTTCTATACGGCATCGTACCGGAACGCTAAATCGCTTGGCGGTACGTCTTTGCCGGTAGGGTGGTAACTAGCCACGGCCAAAGCCTCCCACCAGTCAATTCTTTTTTAAACATTCACCGAGTTACATAATGACCCTGCAGGTCTATCTCTGGTCCAAACTTTTTGAATTTTTGCATGATGCAGAAGACGAAGGTGGCTGAACTCTGATTTTGTCAAACAATCAATCAATCAATCAATCAAAATTAGTTATTGCTTACAATTCAGGTTACAGTCAGATCTCATTGAAATAAACACCAAATTCCGCCTTACAGCTTGCAATATCATTATAAAAATAAAAACATTATAATTTACAATAATCAATTCACACATATTAATTATTTGTACAGTGATTAATTAATTAGTAGATATTGAATATTTTAAACAATAATTCTAATGATGCCTTTACGTCAATAAAAAGTCAGTTTATACCTATAGGTTATGTCAAAGATAAGTAAAATAATAATGAAATGCAAAAAAATAGTCAATAATATGGTGTATTTGTATAGAATTTATATAGTCTTGAAATCAATTGAATTTGGCACACTCAGGCTTTATGAGCAGAAAACTATTTAAGAAAAAAAAAGTGTATACGCATCTAGGTAAGACTGAATCATGCCAACCATATTTCAAACAACTAAAAATATTGACCCTGCCCTGCATATATATTTTTGTAATATGTAAATTTGTAAGAAAATATTTTCATTTTTACAAAAAAAGACGAAAACACTTATAAACCACGACGTTTCCGCGAAAAAAACGAAAATAAACTAATTTACCCTTCTTCAAAATTAAAGCAATGTCAATACAAATTTACAATACCTTCCACACCATATACCTACGTAATGAGGAGAAAGATATTGCTTTCAAAAAGAAATTAAGGGACTTTCTGGTCGGAAAATGCTACTACGCGGTAGATGACTACATGAATGATAAAGAAAACAAAAAATAAAACCGGTCTCCCTATCACTCACTCGACAAAAGGCTACACCCAAACTGGGTATCCATTAACTTGCATTATATAATAAAATGTACCGTGATAGCCCAGGATATGACCTCTGCCTCCGATTCCGGAGGGTGTGGGTTCGAATCCGGTCCGGTGCATACACCTCCAACTTTTCAGTTGTGTGCATTTTAAGAAATTTAATATCACGTGTCTCAATCGGTGAAGGAAAACATCGTGAGGAAACCTGCATACCAGAGAATTATCTTAATTCTCTGCGTGTGTGAAGTCTGCCAATCCGCATTGGGCCAGCGTGGTGGACTATTGGCCTAGCCCCTCTCATTCTGAGAGGAATAAAATGTAACTTGTATAATAATTATTATTATATTGTATAATGTAATATGTGTGGTATCGTTTGATTATTAAATAAATAAATAAGACGTATGTACTCGTAGCTTCTTTGAGTAAAAGTAGGCTCACTGCAAAGAGAGAGGCGAATATCTTAGCATTCCATGGATTCACTGTGCAGGTGCCGGGTCCATCGCGTGGTAGAGAGAAAAACACCAAGCAAAGTCCAGGACTTGTGACTACTGGATGTAGGGTTAAGGAATTCCTTGACGATCGATCAACACTCCCCTTCTCTGCTCGTGTTGTTCTCCCTGCCGCCAAATTTGGTAAGATCCTATTAGAGCAGCTTTGGATACTCCTTCTAATATAGATGCACTTGTAGAGAGGCCAAGGTCTTTAAGTTATAGAGATATTTTGCTGGTAATCCTCTCGCACCTACTTCTACGGCGTACAGACTAACTACATAGCAATTTTTTGTTAGTTCATTAGTTAGGTCATAATATTTATTCACTTTTATATTGTGGTCCTTCGGAATGTTAGTCTCCCACGGCACAGTAAGTCGACATTGTATAATGTTTCTCATACGTACGTACGTAAATAAAAGCAAATGGGATGATGACGGTTTTTTAAATTGTATATAAATTAAGAGTACGCTAATAGTAAAGCAATTTTGTAAAAGTAACAGGGTATCTGCGATCATTACTTTCGGAGCTACAAGGATTTAAAGGGTCAGATTTGCGGCGCTGCCGCGGATCCCTGAAAAACGCCCCATACAAAATGGCACAAACTAATGACGTCGTAGGCAATGTAATGATCGTTAGATTTGTATGTGCGTTCAAACAAAATTACTAGTATCTTTGTTATTTGTGCGTTTATGTTTATAGTTCATATATTAAAAAATGTCACATTAAATGTAAGGAAGCTAAAACTGTGTGAATTTTCATCTAATTACGTTATAAGATTTTTAATAGATTTTGAAATTTTATAATCTCATTTATTTTACAAATATCCAGACAATCTTTGATTTTTATATATAAATTAGTTAACATTGACCCTATTTACCCGAATGTATCATAAAAATCAATATATTCAAACCTAGTCATCATCCCCATTACAGGAGACATTAACATGGACGCGTTATCCATTCCAAAATCTAAAGATTACCAAACCTTAGAAAAACGCTATGTTTCAATGTACTACAATCTCTCCATCTCCATCAATTAATTAATGTACCGACTAGAGCAGGTTTTCTCAAACTTTCGGCTCCACAAACTCCTGTTAAAATTCCCTAGTACTAACATAATAAATAACATAAAATAAAATAAAAATAAAATAAAAATAAAAAAGCCATTTATTTCTTACAGAAGTACTAGTTTACAAGGTTTGGTTAAGTTGAGTTTAGTTTAATTGTGTTAGTATCAAAAAGTAGATGATTATTATTTAATAGTTAGTGCTTTTAAGTATTTTTTTTTTTTTAATATTATATTGCAACTATTCTGTAGGAACCCCTCTGCGGGTAAAGGCCTCCTCCAAATTGTGCCAGTTTTCTCTGGATTGCGCTATTTGTATCCAGAAAAAATAAAAATACTGACAATATACAAACAAAACATAACAGAACAGAAAAAGAGAAAACAGTAAAATCGCCGAAAAAAAATGGCGAATAGATTTAATAAATACTTCATAATTGTCGGCAGATGTACACATGACGTCATCGAGCCGGCACCGTTCTAACACAGTAGATATAACAAGCAGTATAATAACTCGGCCGTATTTTTGAAATAAATACCTACAGCCGCGCGCTCCGTAAACATGTGATAGGGCTGCCCGCCTCCAGCATTTTAATTATATTTGCCAACTTTGTGTTTCCATTAAGTTTTGTGATTGTAAGTATACTTTATTTTAAATAAACAAATAAAATACTTTGTAAATTGTAGTAAAATAGGAAGTGATTAATAAAATGTGTGTTGTTTTTTGATTGGTAAATTTAAATAAGGCTGATACTGATCAATGATCTTGAAGGACCTTCATATATTTATTTTGGTGATGTCATCTAGGTATTACCACCACACTAGGTGACCAAATAATAAAAAACCGGTCAAGTGCGTGTCGGGCCACGCGCAGTGTAGGGTTCCGTAGATTATGTTAGC
>NC_069109.1:3970464-4032970 GCF_947172395.1 Bicyclus anynana
TAAACTAAGAAAAGGTACCTACAATTTGCAAAAACTAACATTATACAGTGAAAGCTCCTTATTCACGCTTCCTTTATTCACGTTTTCACTATTCGCGGATTAAAAAATTGCGTCCCAATTCCTATATTCGCGGCTAAATATTTCGTTATTCGCAGATCTGACTGACGTAACTGACGTAATATCTGCAAATTTAAACTTTAACTTGCAAATACCTATTGCCGAAATTGCGAATGGATGGTTTAAGAATGCCACTGTTTAAAATCACTCTGAATAGAAGCTTTTAAAAATGTCAAGAACGAAAAAATTACAAAATACTTCAAATCATTGTCTAAGACTGAAAAGATAATAGTTAATCCATAACTTCAGTTTTTTTTTATTCTTTACAAGTTAGCCCTTGACTACAATCTCATCTGATGGTAAGTGATGATGCAGTCTAAGATGGAATCTAAGATGGAAGCGGGCTAACTTGTTAGGAGGAGGATGAAAATCCACACCCCTTTCGGTTTCTACACGGCATCGTACCGGAACGCTAAATCGCTTGGCGGTAAGTCTTTGCCGGTAGGCCAGATAACTAGCCACGGCTGAAGCCTCCCACCAGCCAGACTTGGACTAATTAAGAACATCTCAATCTGCCCAGCCGGGGATCGAACCCAGGACCTCCGTTTTGTAAATCCACCGCGCATACCACTGCGCCACGGAGGCCGTCAAATAATTGTTTTTTCTTTATATATCTGTTATTTATTTTGTCACCTAAGAACGTATCCCTTAAAATCCCATATATAATACCATTCCATATTCGCGGTGTCTGTATTCGCGACACATTTAGAGAATAATGAGCTTTTGTTTTACTGTACCTCAATCCATATTCGGCTCACTGCTGAGCTCGAGTCTCCACTCAGAATGAGAGGGGTTAGGCCAACAGTCCACCACGCTGGCCCAATGCGGATTGGCAGACTTCACACACGCAGAGAATTGAGAAAGTTCTCTGGTATGCAGGTTTCCTCACGACGTTTTTCCTTCACACGCGATGTTTCACGATTTTGTAGGGACGTAACCGATCTATAGTTTAAAATTATCATTGCTCGTACTTATTTGTATGCGGTATTTCCCTGCTACCAGTTTAGCAAGGACCAAAAGTCCTTGACTTTAAATGGCATGCTTCTTAGTAGGTAAGTTATGAACCTACACGAGCTGAATACTAAATTGACGTGATTGGCAGCTAGATATTAACTAGGTATTTCTATAGGCTATAATAAACATTGTAAAGAGTTCCATTTTTTTATTATTTACAAGTTATTATTTTATTTTACTTTAGCGGACTCCCCTTAGATCTCTTTAATCCGGCCCTTTCAGTAGTATCGCTGTAAAAATGGAGTAACTTCTCCCGATTTCCCAACATTTCCCTTCACTGTTCTGCTCCTATTGATCGTAGCGTGATGAAAAGTATACTATAACCAGCCCAGGAGTATCAAGAATTATTGTACCAAGTTTCGTTAAAATCCGTCGAGTAGTTTTTGTTTTTATAACGAACATACAGACAGACAGACAAAAATTTTACTGATTGCAATTTTGGCATCAGTATCGATCACCAATCACCCCCTGATAGTTATTTTGGAAATATATTTCATGTACAGAATTGACTTCTCTACAGATTTATTATAAGTATAGATATAAATTTAGAAGTAAGTTATTTAAGTGATGATACAATCTAAGATGAAAGTGTGATAACGTAAAATCCCTTTCGATTTATACACGACATCGTACCGGAACGCTAAATCGCTTGACGGTTCTTCTTTGTCGGTAGCTTGGACAAATTATACGAGTACCTACCTATATCTATATGTTCCTCATAAATTCTTTATATTGGTGTAAACCACATGAAAATACGTTCAGTACTTACCTACTTTTTGAAGTTATCGTGAACATAGAATAGGGATGATGACAGTTTTTTAAATTGTATATAAATTAAGAGTATGCTAATAGTAAAGCAATTTTGTAAAAGCGATCATTACTTTCAGAGCTACAGGGATTTAAAGGGTCAGATTTGCGGCGCTGCCGCGGATCCCTGAAAAACGCCCCATACAAAATGGCACGAACTAATGACGTCGTAGGTAAAGTAGTGATCGTTAGATTTGTATGACCGTTCAAACAAAATGACTAATATCTTTGTTATTTGTGCGTTTATGTTTATAGTTCATTTAATAAAAAATGTCACATTTAATATAAGGAAGCTAAAACTGTATGAAATTTCATCTAATTACGATAAAATATTTTAAATAGATTATGAAATTTAATAATCTTATTTATTTTGCAAATATCCAGTAAATCTTTGCTTTTTATGTATAAATTAGTTAACATTGACCTTATTTACCCGAATGTATCATAAAAATCAATATATTCAAACCTAGTCATCATCCCCATTTCTTTGTAGCATCTTTAAACCTAGACGCTGCAAAGAAATAATAGTATTATTTTATTTTATTGTAGAGGGTAATCTCTGGATCTTCCGAACGCATTTTGAATATTCTTTCAACACTAAAAACCACGTTATTTGTGAGTGTCATAAGCTATATTTTATCCCCATATTCTGAAGGGAACGAGAACTACGCGAGTACATCGGCTAGTAATATTAATATGTAAGTATAGGACCATGCAAAAACGTTATCTATATAAGTATGCAGGTCAAAGCAAAGTGTGCGATGTTGTGTATCGAGACAAAAATAAATAAACATGAGATAATGCAGTTATATCGATACACTTACGTGTATTGGCTACCTGCGATTTCTCAGAATTCAGTTTATTTTTTAGTGCTGGCAACAGTTTTTTGTGTATATTGCAACAGGTAACATTGAAAGTACGTTTTATACAGACCGATTTTTACGCTCCGATGTCGTGTTGTTTATCGTTACGATATCTGACGGTTGGCTTAAATGACAACTTGTCTGCCTGATTCATCGTTGTACGACTTTTATGATGCATAATATTTAGTCGAATCAATAGAGCTTTTTCCATCGACCTCCTCAGATACAGCTTCGATTTTGATGATTATTTTTTCGTTAAGTTTGTTTTTTGATATTATTTGAAATCAGAAACCTTTTGGAGTGGGGACGGAATGATTTATATTGTTTAAACAGTAGATATGCTATTAATATAATATATGATTAAAAAATAAAATACTACCAACTTGAAAAACACAAACGTATGCAGGAAACTATAGGATCTTAAGTAACAACCATACTATTAACATTAGGTCCTGGATTCGATCCTCGGCTGGGCTGATTGAGGTTTTGTTAATTGGTCTAGGTCTGGCTGGTGGAAGGCTTCAGCCGTGGCTAGTTACTACCCTACCGGCAAAGATTGTAGTCAAGGGCTAACTTGTGATAATAAAAAAGTGTGTGTCAGCTCCGACGCACGAATGGAGTTTACCCTTTCTGATCGAAGAGTGAGAGTGTCTAAATAGTGTATGTTGCCCCACAGCATACACTACGGACGTCTCAATACTGACGCCTGAAAAGTAAAAGATGCGCAACCAAGGAGCAGCAGGCCACGACGTGCGCGCCCGCTCGCATGATTACGCTGTTCGCGACAGCGCACGGTGAAAGGTGCGCAGTATAGAATTGCACACATAAAAGTAACGCTGTCATTCGTTCATCGAATTTAACTTACCATATTTTTTCCATACCAGGGGCTTTATATGAAAAATCGATTTATAAGGAGTAAACTCCAAAAAAAGCATAAGTATCGAACGAACATCGCATAATAATCGTGTCGTGTAAATGTATCTTTTTAAACGTCAACTCAACTTTAAAAACCTTCTGTCAATGTCACAAAGTGGCGGATTGAGAATGTCATTTCGCATTCCGTTGTTTTTTTTATCACAGCAGAGCAAGGTAGTAGGTACATTTACATTATGTAGACTCGTGCGCATAACGTCATAGCCTTCGATTGAACTATTGCAAATAAAAACAAGTTATCCAACAAAAAACTCTACTGTAAAGTGATTGTGATACGCTGTGATTTACAGGAGTGCAGTGAAAGTTCGTCTGTGCGCAAAACTTTTTGAATTTGGAACTGGGTTTTCAATTTTGTTTGTGCCAAGAAAATACTTAAGGTACGTGTTTTAGAAGTTAATTTATACGCAAATTTTTCCTTATCTCAAGTATATTGTTACTTATTAAGTTCGTGGTTAATTTTAGCGCTCATGTTATTATTGTTAGTAAAATAAACAATTTACATACTTATTCATCGTCATCAGCAACGATGATTTTTTATACCATAGATATGTTACGTGCCTACGGATTTAACGCACAATTTTGTATTTAATACCATTATACATTTGTGTATCGATAAGTATACAGTTAATAAAGTTCCTGAACTCAGGGTTCCCAACTTAGGGGTTTTCCCCCCAGATTTAGGGGGCAAATAAGTGAAATGGGAGTTTAATTTAGGGGTCTGAAATTTTTAGGGGTATTTTTAGGGATTTTTAAATTCATGATAATTTTAATATTTCTTTCTTGACCTAGTGACTTATAACGATATTTAGTACGTTTTTCTGCAACCACACTTTCATCGAATATAAAAAATTGTTAAATTAATTCATTGTCAACATGTATGATTTAAAAAAATCTGAATCTTCAGATAAAGACGTAGTATTTTGTCTGTATTAAATATAGACTTTTGAGACATATCACAGCGTATTATTTCTAAATTATTATGAATTTATATTTTTAGGGGGACAACTCAATAATTAAGGCGATTTTAGGGGTTTTTGACACAAACTTTAGGGATAAATATTTTGGAGAGTTGGTAACACTGCCTGAACTTACAATCTGCCATGGAACCAATATTTACTGGGGCATCATTAATTATTTATGTAACTTTCGTTGCTCTATGTAACTCAATGAAAATAAGTCAATTAGCTGTTATTGTTCGTGCTAGTGACATATCTCTTCTTCATTATCAACCCATATTCGGCTCACTGCTGAGCTTGAGTCTCCTCTCAGAATGAGAGGGGTTAGGCCAATTGTCCACCACGCTGGCCCAATGCGGATTGGCAGACTTCACACACGCAGAGAATTAAGAAAATTCTCTGGTATGCAGGTTTCCTCACGATGTTTTCCTTCACCGTTTGAGACACGTGATATTTAATTTCTTATATATATCTCTTCTATAAAACCTTTATTACTACTACATGGTATAGCAGTCTAATGAGAGAGGAATACACAGTATAGTGTTTTTTTTTTTATAAGGAATAAGCTTGCACTTGACCACAATCTCCCCTGATGGTAAGTGTAGATGTGGCCGAAGGTGATACATGCTTGCTAGAAGATGCCTATTCACTCTCATCTTAAAGATGCACAAGTTGTAAGAATTAGGAAATTTTATATTCTTTACAAGTTAGCCCTTGACTACAATCTCACCTGATGGTAAGCGATGATGCAGTTTAAGATGGAAGAGAGCCAGGACCTCCGTCTTGTAAATCCACCGCGCATACCACTGCACCACGGAGGCCGTCAAATACAATAGAGGAAAATACTGACTTCGAGAGAGAGTTTTATACCCTAGCCATGCGTATAAGAAACGAAGAAGCAAATCGCTTCATACAAGTTCTAGGAATGTCAATGACGTAGGGATGGAAACCTACCCGGTGTCTTGCAGTGCGATGGTAAAAAAGGTGACGGTGGTACAAGCTCAAATAGCTCCTGTGCACACTCTCCGAAATATCATCATCTCCTTACCCTTATCCCACTTAAGTGGGGTCGGAAAAATATGTCAATCTTTTCCATTCGTCTGTATTACTCGTCAACTCATCATCCACTCCTTTTACACACATGTCCTCTTTCACACAATCCAACCATCTCTTCTTTGGCCTTCCTCTCTTATGTCCTTCCACTTGCACATTCAAAATTTTTCTAGTAATATGACTTTATACTATATACTAACACACTCTGCGAAATATATTATGTAAAAAACCGAGTGACTAGCAACCTTCCTATGATGACCAGCACGTGATGTTTTACCCACCACATTGCTCTAATGGTGGTTATTTTTTTTTATTCTTTACAAGTTAGCCCTTGACTACAATCTCACCTGATGGTAAGTGATGATGCAATTTTTGGAAGTGAGCTAACTTGTTAGGAAGAGGATGAAAATTCACACTAATTTCAGTTTCCATACGACATTGTATCAGAATGCTAAATTACTTGGTGGTACCTCTTTGCTATTAGGGTCGTAACTAGTCACGCCAAAGCCTCCCACCAGTCCGACCTTGACCAATCTATACCAATATTATAAAACTGAAGAGTTTGTTTGTTTGTTTGATTGAATGCGCTAATCTCTGGAAATACTGGTCCGATTTGAAAAATTCTTTCAGTGTTAGATAGCCCATTTATCGAGGAAGGCTATAGGCTATATATTATCCCCGTATTCCTACGGGAACAGGAACCACGCGGGTGAAACCGCGCGGCGTAAGCTAGTTATATAATAATAATAAAGCCTTTTTATTAATCCTTTTTCAACATTCTTACAAAATTGTCTTAAACTTAATGTTAGTTTTGTTAGCTAGAAAAAAGTAAAAAATAAGATTATTACTAATTAATTATTTTAGTATGTTCCTAAGTTAATTTATAAGTTGTATTTTATTTTTTAATTCTTTATTAATTCTGAAATTGTAGTATTATTTCATTTGGGATCTATAGGTATTTTTATACACAATTATTAACGAAGTAACATTCCTTAACCCTACATCCAGTAGTCACAAGTCCTGGACTTTACAATAGTACTCCCAGATATAGTCACTTGTATAAAGGTCTGAGAATAAAATGCTAATATAATATTATCATAATGTATTCTTAATTCTTAGTATGGTAAACAGCTATACAATTGTTATCCGGTACTCAAAATTTAAGCCTTGACTAATGACGGCCTCCGTGGCGCAGTAGTATGTGCGGTGGATTTACAAGACGGAGGTCCTGGGTTCGATCCCCGGCTGGCCAGATTGAGATTTTCTTAATTTGTCCAGGTCTGGCTGGTGGGAGGCTTCGGCTGCAATGCAAATGCTTTATCCTCCGTCCACCTAGTAGGGGGTCGCCATTCCAGCACCTTGGTACCACAACTTTTTTCGAACTATGTGGCCTGCCCATTGCCACTTCAGCTTCGCGACTTGCTGAGCTATATCAGTGACTTTAGTTCGCCTGAACGAGAACCACCCGCGTGGTTCCGCGTAGGAATACGGGGATAAAATATAGCCTACAGCACTCTAGGATAGTGTAGCTTCCCAACAGCGAAAGAATTTTTCAAATCGGTTCAGTAGTTTCAGAGCCTATTCAATGCAAACAAACAAACAAATCTTTCTCTTCATAATATTAGTATACTCGTAGATGTGCAAATACAATACAAATAAGGAAGCTTTAGTAGCTAAAACATCGATATAAATCGTTAGATGGGCCCCTCCATATTAAACGATGCTCAATGTCATGTAATTACTCAAAGACGTGCACACATCTTATCTTAGTACGCAACAATAATATGTATAACACAAGTGCTATTGTAAAATATTGGTAAAAATTTGCACGCTGATTTACTCGGTAAATTGTGTTGGAAATCATACTTCATATTATTGTAAGATCTATTGTAACCCACAATTTGGCAAATAAATTATTATTATTATTAACAGGCGCATGGTGTGAGTGAACTTGGACCTAAAAAAACATTTTACTGTTTTTTCTTGTTTAATCTCTTTATTATGCCTTCGTGTTAATTTTGGAAGTGTAAAAACGCAAGCCGCAACACGAATTAGTAGAGAAAGGTGTTACTTTTCATGCGTTAGTATTTGCAAAACTAATGACAATGGGGATGATGACTAGGTATGAATATACTGATTTTTATGATACATTCGGGTAAATAAGGTCAATGTTAACTGATTTATACATAAAAAGCAAAGATTGTCTGGATACTTGCAAAATAAATGAGATTATAAAATTTCAAAATCTATTAAAAATCATTACCTTACATTAAATGTGACATTTTTTAATATATGAACAAATAACAAAGATATTAGTATTTTTGTTTGAACGCACAGGCAAATCTAACGATCATTACATTACCTACTACGTCATTAGTTCGTGCCATTTTGTATGGGGCGTTTTTCAGGGATCCGCGCCGCAAATCAGACCCTTTAAATCCTCCTTTAAAAGCTCTGAAAGTAATAATCGCAGATACCTTGTTCCTTTTACAAAATTGCTTTACTATTAGCATACTCTTAATTTATATACAATTTAAAAAGTGTCATCATCCCTATTCCGCTACGCTTCGGGGCCCATCTAACGATCTACGATCGATGGCTAAAAATAGGTTTGTTTTTATATTTTTTGTCTGCTCGTTTTTTAAGCCTGCCTTGTTTATGCCTACTTATATAAACGCCAAACTTTGTATGGATGTTTACTACTGAACCGATTTTGCTGAAATTTAAAACGAAGGTAGTAAATACCCTGGATTAACACATAGGCTACCGTTTATTTCGAAAAAATCCATGGTTTTTGCGAGATTTTCGAAAAACTGAACGGACGAAGTCTCGCTACGCTAGATGTATATACATCTCATAATAAACAGGTTGTATTTATCCCGTGCGTTGAAGAAATGCGTCATCGCCTTGTTATGTATCAGACATATGTGACTCAGCGGTTTCTTATCACCATACTAGTAGACGCCGCGCAGTTCACCCGCGTGGTTCCCGTTCCCGTAGGAATACGGGGATAATATAGCCTATAGCCTTCCTCGATAAATAGACTATCTAACACTGAAAGAATTTTTCAAATCGGACCAATAGGTCCTGAGATTAGCGCGTTCAATCAAACAAACAAAGACACAAACTCTTCAGCTTTATAATATTAGTATAGATTCTATACAATTGGCTACTAATTGTCAGTTTTTGGATATTATATTTTTACAAACATGTTAAGTATTTTAACACATTTGCTCGTAAAGTATCGCTTATTTCACCAATTTTAATATCGTAATGTATATCATTACGCACATTAAAGTAAAATGCAATTTTTTTTTTAAAGGTGGGGGGAATGGTCTATTTTCTCGAATAACTTGCTATTTATTTCAAAATTACAATAAAAATATTTTTATTGTCATGTTTATTGTCATGTCTCATCAAGGAAACAATACATATACGAAACTGAGATTCTATTTAACAAGTGTCATCCGGTGGCTATTGACAACCCTTTGTGGATATCATACAGTAGATAGATGATATTTCTCACTTGATTTCATGTTTATTTTAATAGATTGTTAATAATGATCAAATCTATACTTATAATAAATCTGTAGAGAGGTCAATTCTGTAGGTACATGAAATATATTTCCAAAATAATTATCAGGGGGTGATTGGGAGTGGGTTTAAGGGATACTTTCAGAATGCATAAACCTGCCCGACATGTTCTCCATGCCCACACTAAACAGTTTATGATCAGTAATTACAACACAAAACATTAAGGTTACACATGCTCTAAAATAGAATGCCAAAAACGTGCTATTAAGTATGCTCCATATGAGCATACATTTGCTAGCAATAAGCATGCTATTATTAAGTATGCTCCTGAATAAGCATGCTCTAAGCAAACATTCCAATTACACATGCTATTATTAAGTATGCTCCTGAATAAGCATGCTCTAAGCAAACATTCCAATTACACATGGTATTATTAAGTATGCTCCTGACTAAGCATGCTCAAAGCAAACATTCCAATTACACATGCTATTATTAAATATGCTCCTGAATAAGCATGCTCTAAGCAAACATTCCAATTACACATGCTATTATTAAGTATGCTCCTGAATAAGCATGCTCTAAGCAAACATTCCAATTACACATGCTATTATTAAGTATGCTCCTGAATAAGCATGCTCTAAGCAAACATTCCAATTACACATGCTATTATTAAGTATGCTCCTGAATAAGCATGCTCTAAGCAAACATTCCAATTACACATGCTATTATTAAGTATGCTCCTGAATAAGCATGCTCTAAGCAAACATTCCAATTACACATGCTATTATTAAATATGCTCCTAAATAAGCATGCTCTAAGCAAACATTCCAATTACACATGCTATTATTAAATATGCTCCTGAATAAGCATGCTCTAAGCAAACATTCCAATTACACATGCTATTATTAAGTATGCTCCTGAATAAGCATGCTCTAAGCAAACATTCCAATTACACATGCTATTATTAAGTATGCTCCTGACTAAGCATGCTCAAAGCAAACATTCCAATTACACATGCTAATTTGTATCTATCGCTCTCTTTATAGTATCGTGTTAGACAGGGAGAGATGAATGTGAAGAGAATAAAGAATAGCAATGCAGATCTACTAGTATACTCAATAAACAAACCTGTTCAGACGCGCTAAAAGCACTCCCCCGTCCACCCGCGCAGCAAGAAGCATGCTCATAAATCGCACGACTGTTGATTCTTGAGCAAGCTCGAAATAAGAAGAAGAAGAAGAAATATACTTTATTGTACATTAAAACAAAAATAAACAATAACTTATAATAACACTTAGAAACTAATGTACAAATGGCGGTCTTATCGCTAAAGCGATCTCTTCCAGACAACCACTGTGGAAGAGAAAACGTAAGCACCGATTCGGGTATACGCACACAAAAAATAAGACAAAGCTATGTAATTTAAGTACATTAATAATATGCAATAATACATAATAATAATACAAACAGACTATACTTAACTACATACATACATACATAAATACACACATACATACATGAAAACTTGCAAAACATAAAAACAAGAAGCATGCTCATTATTAGCAATGTTGCGATAAACATGCTATAATGGTAATAATGGAATGCATAAATATATAATGGAATCTATATATATATAAATGAATTGCTGTTCGTTAGTCTCGCTAAAACTCGAGATCGGCTTAACGGATTTATCTTATCTTGGTCTTGAAATGTTCGTGGAGGTATAGGGAAGGTTTAAAAGGTGAGAAAAATTAGAATAATTGCTGGGAAAACTATAAAATCAACCCTTTTCTATTTCCCATATAAACGTTTGAGTTTTAAGTAGGGGTAGGAGTAGGGTAGGGGTAGAGTAGGTGTAGGATAGGGGAAGTGTAGGGGTAAGGTAGGGATAGGGTAGTGGAAGGGTAGGGGTTGCGTAATGTAGTGTAGGGATAGGGAAGAAGTGCACATAAGTCAAAGCGAAGCTTGACGGGTCCGCTAGTTAAAGATAAAATTGTGCATATGTGCGCTCAATGTTATAGTCCATTATTCGGATCACTGTTTGCGGTGATTTTGTATGGACGTAACCGATCTATAGTACAAAATTATCATTGGTTGCGGGGCTTACGTTAGTTTCTATTAAGGGACATAAAATCAATGTCTTTAACAGGATAAATTCTGATTAAAAACACCATAAGTAATAAGAATAGTAATCAGTTGTCATTATATTGTATTACGTAGATGGCGTCTTAAACGCTTAGTTGATCAAGGAAAATCATGGCTATATTATATATTTTATACCTATATATATAGATAACTTCATCCTTGACAACCCATATTCGGCTCACTGTTGAGCACGAGTCTCCTTTCAGAATGAGAGGGGTTACGCCAACAGCCCACCACATTAATATTAACACATTTGCGAGAAACATGTTGGTTTATTTTACAAATAAATACAAAAACTAATCTTAATTTATAAATATAATTGAGAAGATATTTGATTGTATAAAATGATACGCCAGCGCCATATTCATTCATTCCAAACATAATGTAATAAAATGTTTTCGTAATTTTCCTCAGTTCTTGTACCATGTACCTTGTACCTTGTACCTTGTAATAATATTTTGGATAATAAGATAATAATATAGTGATCAGTTATATCCATCGAGTTGTTTTAATAGTACAAAACCAACAAACCAATAAAACACACTTTGAACACATTTTCTGAAAATGAATTTGTTTATTTTTCTTCTATATGATGACATTTTGATGTCATCTTAACTTATCATTGTCATTTTTGCACAGATAGCGAAGTTTGTTCGTTTTTTTTCGGCAGCCAGCACCAAATGCAAAACCTACAGCCAGTATGGCTGTATTTGGTGCATTTGCCGAAAACTAATAAAGTAAATTAATATTTTTGTGTTTCTGTTACAGATAAATGATTGTCTTTTTTTTTTTTTTTTTTTTTTCATTTGTCATATCTTTTATAATTTCACCAATATTCCTATTCCCCTCCAACTAGTCGACAAAGACTGTGCTAGGAGTGGGTACGACAATAGACCGACGGGGCGGGGATCGAACCACCACCCCTCGGTGATGAGACCGACCGCTTTACCGTTGAGCTATTGAGGCTTGTCAAAATTAATAAAATAAAAGAATTAAATATTTTTTTATTATATTAAGTTAATTTTATTCATAAAATGTTGAACACTTTTCTGCCATAAAAACTCTTTGCTAAGTCTTTAAAAAAGTACCGTTCGTTTTTAGACGGGTGATTAACGTTTTAAATTACTTTACAGCACATTTTACTTTACATTACACATGTGCGTAATAATATACATTACAATACTGAAATTGGTGAAACTTGATATACTAAGAGCAAATGTGTTATAAAAAATGCTATACAATAGCTTTACCGCGTCAGTTCACACGTATTTTTTTTTATTCGAACCCTGGATCTTTTTGTTCGTAACTGATCCATTGAGGCAGCTAACTACGGAACCATTGAGGCAGCACTCCGACAAACAGTACAATCGTCCATAGGTATATGAATGGACAGAATAGGGTTGCCAACATTTTTTCAGAGAAATAAAGTATTTTTACAGATTTAGTTATAAAAAAAATATACTTAAATAAATTTCATTTTTCAAATTTCATTTGCATTTTTCAAAAGAATATGTTTGCTTTTCTAAAATACTGTTTAATAATCCTCATATACCAGAATATACCTACATTATTTGTTTTAAAAAAAAGTTGGCAACCCTAGCGCAAGGGAACGACGCATGATGTCATCTTTTTTCGAGTGTGCAGCCGGCTCCATCAAATTATGAGACGTTGTCACGTCAAAAAAAATAACACTATTTGTCTGAAATAAAATTGTCATATACTATTTCACAATTTTTAAATTTTGAATACCAACAACTATTTTTTTAATTTGATCGTTTAAAGTTTGAAACTCAAAAATTTACACAAGTTCTTATAGGCTAGGTGGAATAGGTTTTTGACAATATACGCGGCCGTCAAAATAATAATGACGTAGCCAAGTTTGACGTATTTTAAAATGCAAGGATAGATAAAGGCGTGAGTTACATGGATAGTAGGAGTTATTTGAACTACTTTGTATAAAAACATAAGAAGTTTTTATATTTTAGTTAAAAATATATTAGTTATGCAGTTCGGCTCCTATAAGTATACTCGTCAACACTAGGCGGCCGCGTGGCGCAGTGGGTAGTGACCCTGCTTTCTGCATCCACGGCCGTGGGTTCGATTCCCACTACTGGAAAATATTTGTGTGATGCGCATGGGTGTTTTCCAGTGTCTGTGTGTATTTATACATTATATAAGTATTTATATGTAGTATATAATTGTATATTAATATTATAATATCAACTATCTTAGCACCCATAACACAAGCTACTCTGTATGCTTAATTTGGGGCTAGATAGTGATGTGTATTGTTTAAGTATAAGTATATTTAAAAAAAAAAACACTTTGAAGTTATGGAAAATACTCCCGAGCACCCTGTATAATATAGTAAGTTGGCAACCCTAGCACAGAGTGAGCAGCTTTATATATTCCTGCGTATTGACGTCACAACTGTAATATAATGTAATATATATACCATACTGCGAATGATCCACAATTTTCTTAACATATTTGAATTAACAGGCTAAATTTCCTCAATATTTTGATAATTAAGTTAATTTATTAGTTTAATACACCAGGAAAAGGAAGAGGAATTAGACTGAATTTATCTGTTACAAGACGTCGTGTGGTTCCCGTTCCCGTAGGAATACGGGTATGAAATATAGCCTATAGCACTCGGGGATAGTGTAGCTTCCCAAAAGTGGAAGATATTTCCAAATCGGTTTAGTAGTTTCGGAGCTTATTCAATGCAAACAAACAATCAAATCTTTCCTCTTTATAATATTATAGTATAGACTTCTCGTGGTTTCACCCGCGGGGTTAAAACATAACCTATGACATTTACAAATAACGTGGCTTATATTGGTAAAAGAATTTGGATTAAGTAGATTACGGTTAAGTAGATCCAGAGAATGGTGGGGCTAAAAAGTAGCCTATATGTTGCTCAATAACCTCCTCTATCTTCCACTCAAAGTCCCATTAAAATCGGCTTAGCCTTTCCAGTGATTAGACCAGGCAAACAGATTCACAAACATTGAAGTTTTTTTGAGTTTTAGTATCGTGGTTAGTTAGGTTTCACCTACGTGGTTCCCGATTTCGTAGGAATACGGGGATAAAATATAGCCTATAGCATTCGGGGATAGTGTAGCTTCCCAACAGTGAAAGAAATTTTCAAATCGGTTCAGTAGTTTCAGAGCCTATCCAAAACATACAAACAAACAAATCTTTCAGCTTTATAATATTAGTAAGTAAGTATAGTCTATACTATACATATAGTAAGTAAGTAACTATAGTCTATAGTATAGACTACAGATAAACATAGGCTATATTTCAACCCCGTATACCAGGGATAAATTCCCATATACGGGAACGAGAACTACGTGGGTGAAACTGCACGGTTAAACTAGTATGTTTAAAAACTGCATTCCGATTGGGGATACCTAACCGTATAGTTTTTTTAGTTTATTATGTATTGATAATGATTTCCTTCTATTTTTTATGGTTATCAAAAGATAAATTTGCAAATCCAAGAACTGCAAGTTCTTGTTTACTTGAAAACTTGTTTCTAGGCTTGTAATTTTTAATACCTAACCGGCGTTAGCGCATCTGCTAAATATAGTAACGTGTGAGACAACTGACGTGTATGTACGCAGGCCTTATTCGCACAAGAGTTTTTTTAACGCACGTTAAATAAATTTAAATAGTATAAAAAACTAAAAGACACGCTTTCAGCACGCACTATTACAAAAGACAGAAACAGCCGTGATAGCCCAGTGGATATGACCTCTGCCTCTGATTCCGTAGGGTGTAGGTTCGAATCCGGTCCGGGGCATGCACCTCCAACTTTTCAGTTGTGTGCATTTTAAGAAATTAAATATCACGTGTCTCAATCGGTGAAGAAAAACATCGTGAGGAAACCTGCATACCTGAGAATTTTCATAATTCTCTGCGTGTGTGAAGTCTGCCAATCCGCATTGGGCGTGGTGGACTATTGGCCTGACCCCTCTCATTCTGAGAGGAGACTCGAGCTCAACAGTGAACCGAATATGGGTTGATAATGATGATGATGATTTTTCGTATTCCTCAACCAACTTGGTCATTTCTTAGCCAATTTTGAAACTTTTTTTTTGGTTTGAACGAGTATACTTCCAGATTGCTCCCATTTAGTTTTCATGAAAATCGGTTCAGTAATTTTGTGTTGAAATGAAAATAACGAAATTGCCCGTAGGTACTGTGACGCTTTCGTTACTTAAGCTAGGATATACTAAAAACAGAATAAATAAAATGTTTTTAACAAAAAAAAAGAACCGCCTTCAAAATCACAAAAATAAACTAAAAAGCGGAATATAACATCGTATGTACTACTTTCTGATAACTTTGAAGGCGGTGCCAAACCAGTGGTGTATTAATTAAAGCCGTTTAAATCATAAAGTGTTAGGGTTTACAGACAGTTCTTTCCCGTGGTTCTTTCAGAAACGGCTTTAATTTATACGACACTAACACCACCGCCACTGGCACCGCCTTCAAAGTGATCAGAAGTTAGCACATACGATGTTATTTTCCGTTTTTTAGTTTATTAGAAAGTCGATTGACTTTTTGGAGTTCACTCCTTAAGAATATATTTTTGGCGGTAAAATTCGATGAACGAATGACAGCGTTATGTTTTTGTGCGCAACCTATTCTGCGCACCTTTCACCGTTTTAATTCGTGCGTCGGAGCTGACACACACTTTTTTGTTAAAAACATTTTATTTACGTCCGTTAAAAAAACTCTTGTGCGATTTATTGAATTAATAGAGAATCCTTTAAGACGACCTTCACCAACCTGTTTAATGGATGAAATATATTTTATATTAAACTAGCGAACGGCCGCGATTTCGTCCGCGTGAAGTCCTAACCCTACCCTACCTCAATCCCAATTTTCTTTTTATTCTGTACAAGTTAGCCCTTGACTACAATCTCGCCTGATGGTAAGTGATGATGCTTTCTAAAATGGAAGCGGGCTAACGAACGATGAAAATCCACTCCAATCCACGTAAGAGAATTATCAAAGTCGGTTCAGTAGATCCAGAGATTACTCGACTAAGACTCGTGATGGCCCAGTGGATATGACCTCTGCCTCTGATTCCGGAGGGTGTTGGTTCGAATCCGGTCCGGGGCATGCACCTCCAACTCTTCAGTTGTGTGCATTTTAAGAAATTGAATATCACGTGTCTCAAACGGTAAAGGAAAACATCGTGAGGAAACCTGCATACCAGAGAATTTCTTGATTATACACGCAGAGAGCGTGTGTGAAGTCTGCCAATCCGCATTGGGCCAGCGTGGTGGACTATTGGCCTAACCCCTCTTATTCTGAGAGGAGACTCGAGCTCAGTGAGCCGTATATGGGTTGATAACGACTTGTATAGTCCGTTACCCTATTACCGTTACCCTCAATTGCGTAAATAATCGATTCATTAATTTGACGAACCAAAACAAATCAATTAAGAGTAGGTTAACCACGCTTTGTAGGTATAATTATAAACCATACAAAATGGCACGAACTAATGACGTCGTAGGCAATGTAATGATCGTTAGATTTGTATGTGCGTACAAACAAAATTACTAATATCTTTGTTATTTGTGTGTTTATGTTTATAGTTCAAATATTAAAAAATGTCACATTTAATGTAATCAAGTTAAAACTGTATGAATTTTCATCTAATTACGATAAAAGATTTTTAATAGATTTTGAAATTTTATAATCTCATTTATTTTGCAAATATTCAGACAATCTTTGCTTTTTATATATAAATTAGTTAACATTGACCCTATTTACCCGAATGTATCATAAAAATCAATATATTCAAACCTAGTCATCATCCCCATTTATATGTATGTATGTTCCATCGTAGCAGTGCATTACTCGGGAATTAAGTGCTAACTTAATCTACGGAACCCTACACTGCACGTGGTCCGACACGCACTTGGCCGGTTTTATATTATAGATTACGTTACGACAATAGCCCAACGGGGTGGTTCGTTCACCACCCCGTTGGGCTATTGTCGAACCCACCCCTAATACAATCTTTGGTGTAATCTAATTGTAATATTGGTCGTATTTAAAAGACTAGTAGATGCCACGTGGTTCCCGTTCCCGTAGGAATACAGGGATAAAATATAGCCTATAGCCTTCCTTGATAAATGGGCTATCTAACACTGAAAGAGTTTTTCACAAGACCTAAGAGAAGAAGTAGTTCCTGAGATTAGCGCGTTCAATCAAACAAACAAACAAACTCTTCAGCTTTATAATATTAGTATAGATATGGCAAACTAGCGAACGCCCGCGATGTAAACTTACCTCTTCATCACTTTAGGGGTTGAATTTTAAAAATTCTTAAATAACATTACGTTTCGTAATTTTTTGAAATCGGCTTAAAATGGACTTTCCATACAAACTTTTAACCCTAATGTCACCCCTTTCTCTTTTTATTTTAGGGATAAAAAGTAGCCTATGTCCTGCTCCAAGGTCTCATTTATCATAATACCAAAATTCCTCTTAATCGGTTTAGCCGTGAAAAGGTAACAGACAGACAGACAGCATTTATAAAATTACTATAGATATAAAAAATACCATTTTCTAGACATTATTAGTATGGAGATGATGACTAGGTTTGAATATATTGATTTTTATGATTCATTCGGGTAAATAAGGTCAATGTTAACTAATTTATACATAAAAAGCAAAGATTGACTGGATATTTGCAAAATAAATGAGATTGTAAAAATTCAAAATTTTTTATCGAATTTAGATGAAAATTCATACAGTTTTAGCTTCTTTACATTAAATGTGGCATTTTTAATACATTAACTAAAAACATAAACGCACAAATAACAAAGATATTAGTAATTTAGTTTGACCGCTCATACAAATCTAACGATCATTATGTACCTAAGACGTCATTAGTTCGTATCATTTTGTATGGGGCGTTTTTCAGGGATCCGCGGCAGCGCCGCAAATCTGACCCTTTAAATCCCTGTAGCTCCGAAAGTAATGATCGCAGATACCCTGTTACTTTTACAAAATTGCTTTACTATTAGCATACTCTTAATTTATATACAATTAAAAAAAAACAGTTATCATCCCTATTGTCGATTAACTAGCGTTATCGATGGTTTGTTTAAAAAATAGCCAGTTTTTCCTTTAAATACTTATCATTGTGACCTATGAGTCAATTCAAAATACAACGTTGCGTTGATAACAACGTTGCGTTGATAACAACGTTGCGTTGATAATAATACTTGAAGTTTAAAAACTAATTACTATTTTTAACCGACTTTCAAAAAGCAGGAGGTTCTAGGCTCGGCTGTATGTATCTACTTTTATAACACTCTAGCGGACGCCCGCGAATTTAGTTTTTCACAAATCCCTCGGGAATCCCATGGATTTTTCCGGGATAAAAAGTAGCCTATGTGTTAATCCAGGCTATAATACATCTCAATACAAAATTTCAGCTAATTCGGTTCAGTAGTCGAGGCGTGAAAGAGTAACAAACATTCATATCATCAATATCATCAGTTTTCGCGAATCTCGGGAAACTATGGATTTTTTCGGAATAAAAAGTAGCCATGTGTTAATCCGGAGTATTCCCATAACTATTTCCATTCCAAATTTCAGCCAAATCGCTTTAGTAGTAGCGGCGTTAAAGAGTAACAAACATCCAAACATTAAACATACATCCAAACATCCATACAAACTTTCGCGTTTATAATATTAGTAGGATAGCATTGAGCCAGTTATTTAATCAGATCCTTATTTTTATACATCATATTATCATCTCCACATACGTTTATACGGGTGTATATCTGGGTTCCCTGGGCCGACATTGTATGGGCTGGTTGGCATTCCATTTTCAACATTTCTTTTGATACAAAACACAGTGATTATTTCGGTTTAATTTTTTTCGAGGTTAGAATACGAGATTCAAAAATCCGTCATATATGGAATGGAATGAATGGAAATAGATTTTACTCTGGATTAACACATAGGCTACTTTTTATTCCGAATAAATCCATGGTTTCCCGATATTTGCGAAAACTGATGATTTTGATGAGATGAATGTTTGTTACTAATTCACGCCTCAACTACTAAACCGAACTAGCTGAAACTTGGTATTAAGATATATTATAGCCTGGATTAACACATAGGCTACTTTTTAAACCAGAAAAATCCATGGTTCCCGTGGGATTTGTGAAAAACTAAATTCCACGCGGACGAAGTCGCAGGCGTCCGCTAGTAAAAGTATACTACTTGAATATATATACATTTTTTATCACTCTTCAAGAATAATTGGCCCAATAAAAGTATGCTTCTTGAAGATATAAATTTTGAGGAAGAATAACCGAATGTCTGCAAATATACTCGAGTTGGGTCTCAAATGATGACTTGATCGAGAGTGTAATTAATAATTTCATGACCTTCGGGTGCTTATCAGAATTTTAAATTTTATGTTAAATAAAAATTAAATATACGCGTCTCAGACGGTGAAGGATAAACATCGTGAGGAAACCTGCATATTTAAGAATTTTTATTTAGTATGAAGTCTGCCAATCAGCATTGGGCCAGCTTGGTGAACTATTAGCCTTACCCCTCATTCTTGGAGAGGAGAGGAGAGGGAAAGATGGGTTGTTAATGATGAGGTACTTTTTGAATTTAAAGACAAATAGAACTTTATAAAATGTATAGATAAATAATCTGAATGAAATGCATTTTATCAGATAACGACGCCGCACGGTTTCACCCGTGTGGTTCCCGTTCCCGTAGGAATACGGGGATAATATATAACCTTCCTCGATAAATGGGCTATCTAACACTGAAAGAAATTTTCAAATCGGACCAGTAGTTCCTGAAATTAGCGCGTTCAAGCAAACAAACTCTTCAGCTTTATAATATAAGTAAAGATAATGTTTGATAATAATGATAAAATTCTGAATATAACACAATGATAACGAATTCTAATGATTAGCAGTGATATCATTTTATTGGTAATCTATGACTAATCTAAATATACTTAAAGGTGACTGACTGACATAGTAATCTATCAACACACAGCACAAACCACTGGACGGATCGGGCTGAAACTTGGCATGCAGGTAGATGTTATGACGTAGGCATCCGCTAAGAAAGGATTTTGATCAATTCTACCCCCAATTAGATAAAATAGGGGATAAAAGTTTGTATGGAACTTTGTCAATTTTAAACTGATCTGTGAGGCTGTAATAGGGATGATGACAGTTTTTTAAATTGTATATAAATTCAGAGTATACTAATAGTAAAGCAATTTTGTAAAAGTAACAGGGTATCTGCGATCATTTCTTTCGGAGCTAGGGATTTAAAGGGTCAGATTTGCGGCACTGCCGCGGATCCCTGAAAAACGCCCCATACAAAATGACACGAACTAATGACGTCGTAGGTAATGTAGTGATCGTTAGATTTGTATGTACAAACAAAATTACTAATATCTTTGTTATTTGTGCGTTTATGTTTATAGTTTATATATTAAAAAATGCACATTTAATGTAAGGAAGCTAAAACTGTATGAATTTTTAATAGATTTTGAAATTTTATAATCTCATTTATTTTGCAAATATCCAGACAATCTTAGCTTTTTATATATAAATTAGTTAACAATGACCCTATTTACTCGAATGTATCATAAAAATCAATTTAATCAGACCTAGTCATCATCCCCATTAATAATTTCATGACATTCTGGGATTTTTCAAAATTTTCATTTACACACTATTTTTTTTATTAGATATAAGTTATGTATTGGGTCCTAACTTTTACTAAACCATACGAATATTTCCCCTGTCTGTTTTTCAAATCGTTTACGTTATCGCTATCTGCTAAAAAATCAGAGAGACTATCGATTATGAAACACGGCTAAAACTCACGTGATATTAGGTCGGAGTATGCCCGACTAGTTTCGAACCCATACGGGACCCTTAGTCATGAGCTGGTTCTTGCAACGCGGCACTTATCAATGGTTACTGTAACAACTAGTCATATTGATATTCAACGTGATTCTTACAATCGAATGTTATTGTGATTGTGACCGTTTGTTTTTTATTACAAAGAGACTTTTTCCACGTGAAATATTTTGTAGCGGCGACCGAATCAAGAAATTGCGTAACGAAAATAAACCTAACACAAGCCGTGCATAAAGTTAACACATTTCGACGTTATTTCGACAAGTGGTGTGAAACTAAGGGCAAAACTTATGAAACCCGAATTCGATTCCAGCTCAATTTTTTTTTATTTATTTATTCTTTTATTTTTGTTCTATTTTAAAGAAAAAAATATTAAGGACTTGTGTATATTACGTTATCTTTAATTAATAATGAATCATTGTTTGATTTTTGAAAAACATCGTGAGGAAACCTATGTAATTCATACACGCAGAGAATTAAGATAATTCTCTGGTATGCAGGTTTCCTCACGATGTTTTCCTTCACCGACTGAGACACGTGATATTTAATTTTATGTGATTTTTAAGAAATTAAATACATCTATCTAATAATACTTAACACGCGTTATGGCAGTTAAAGGGTCTACACACGACCCTAAAATCGGTGGCGATGTCGGGGCAGTGGTGGGGAGGACCTGCCTAGGGGAGGATAAATTGCCTCGTGTGTAGAGAAATCTTACCCGATTTTTTTTTCTCTCATTTATTTATTAGTTCTTTTTTTTTTTAACAATGTCAATATAAATATAAAATACTACACTACTAAAAATTTATAAAAAAAAATCAACCCCCCCGCTGCGGGACATTTGAGTGTCCAAGCAACCGGTGGTCAGGGCTCCAGAGTGAGGAACCTCCTCACAATACGCGCCGTCTCAAGAATCACAATCTTCTGTATCCGACTCTTGATCCAACAGTTAAGCGAAAGCTTCTTAAGGTGTTGGTCGAAGCTTTTCGCTATAAGACCATTGACTGAAACAACTATCGGAACAATAATAGTTGACTCAACATTGCACATGGCGGTAATCTCGTGAGCAAGGTCCAAGTATTTTGATACTTACCCGATTTTTTTATTATTACCTACCCTAAATCTAACATTGCTTCAGGCGAGCTCACGATTTAGGGACGATTATCGTCTAGGGAGCGTTGTCGGTACGAGTGAAGGGAAATCGGGACCGATTTCTATGTAGTATGCTTAGAGGTCGCTAACTATGGGCCTCATAAGAAGGCTCAGAGTCACACAGCGGGCGATGGAACGAGCTATGTTAGGAGTATCTCTGCGTGATCGAATCAGAAATGAGGAGATCAGCAGAAGAACCAAAGTCACCGACATAGCTCAACGAGTTGCGAAGCTGAAGTGGCAATGGGCGGGGCACATAGTTCGAAGAGCCGATGGTCGTTGGGGTCCCAAAGTGCTGGAATGGCGACCCCGCACTAGTAAGCGCAGTGTTGGCTGACCTCCCACCAGGTGGACTGACGACATCAAGCGAGTCGCAGGGATTCGCTGGATGCAGGCGGCTCAGTATCGTGATGTTTGGAAGTACCTACAAAAGGCCTATGTCCTGCAGTGGACGTCCATCGGCTGATATGATGATGATGATGATGCGCTCGAGTGCTGTAAAGTGGGCGGATAATTGTGCCTCTGAGTATATAATTTTAATCGTTGCTGCTCTTTGAGGTCATCAAGTGAATCACAAATAATATATTTACGACGTGAGCTTAATGCAACAATGATAATAATTAATTTAATAATAGCAATAATGATTTAATACGTATTATCCTTAAAATTTGTAAATTCATTAGTTACCATAAAAGTTATCTTGTTAACCGTAGGCGCGATATAGTATGAGAGCCGGCACAAGAAATATATACCCTCATCTGTTATTTATTCGTCGTGATCAACCCATATTCGGCTCACTGCTGAGCTCGAGTCTCCTCTCAGAATGAGAGGGGTTACGCCAAAAGTCCACCACGCTGGCCCAATGCGGATTGGCAGACTTCACACACGCAGAGATTTAAGAAAATTCTCTCTGGTATGCAGGTTTCCTCACGATGTTTTCCTTCACCGTTTGATTATTTATTTAATTTCTTAAAATACACACAACTGAAAAGTTGGAGATGCATGCCCCGGACCGGATTCGAACCGACACCCTCCGGAATCGGAGGCAGAGGTCATATTCACTGGTCTATCGCGGCTCTCTATTTATTTATTAGGGATAAAATATTAGATTGTTATACAAGGGGCTAAAAAGTCCCATCATATACGAAGTATTTTTAAAGCACGAGCCGTAAGGCGAGGGTCGCTAAAAATCCGAGTTTATAATGGGTTTAGCCCCGCGTGTTACTCTATACTTGTCACTATAATTGCGAGAAAATGAACTAATTTAGTACAGTATTCAATATTAAAATTCTTTTTGCTCGCAACTCAATTATAATCAAATTAAAAAAATATGCATTCCACAGACAAGAACGCTGTATTTCGTTTCAATTTAAAAATTTTAACCGACTTCCAAAAAGGAGGAGGTTCTACGTTCGGCTGTATGTATGTTTTTTTTTTCTTAATCAAACAATCAGGGCATTACATAATATTAAGTACTCGTACCCACCTATGATGATTCTATTTACGAATAAAACCTCCTTCGTTTTATAGACGTCATTATTTTAGTATGATACTATTTACGAATTAAACCTTTTTCGTTTTATAGTAGTACTCGTAACAGACAAAAATAAAAAAAAATAAAACAGAATTACTACAGAAGCCCCTAGAGGCTGAAATGCTTGTTTAGCCCCGCTGTAGTGTGGTAATATAACTGTGTTTTTGAGCAAGATTAGTGAAAGGTATTTTTTTTATAAAAAAATTGTCTGTATGCCAGTGAGTCGAATATGGGTTGATAATGATGATGATGGTGATGGTGATGATGATGATGATGATGATGATGATGATGATCCAGATAATGTTACTAATAAAGAAATACTTGTTACAGATGCAGGAGGGACTAGAAGCTCTTTAAACTGCTCACTATGTGCCATTCCAAGTTCCCCGTACAAAACAACACACCAATGGCTGAAAGTAAAAACACTACAACGATGACGGAATGCGAAAACAATACAACAATGGCGGAAAACAAAAACTCCCTCAGAAAAAAACTATGGGAACCGTTAGTCGCACTATTCCGAAAGAACAAGAAAGACAAGAAGAAACAAACAAAAAACAGAAAGCAAGAATCAGAGGAAATTCAAACAAATATTAATGAGATTACACAAAATGAGATGCGCGTGGAAGCGCCATTCGAGAATCTCCTCAAAAAGTTGGAGAAACTCGAAATCGAGAAGAAAGCACGGCTGAATAACGAAGCATCGGGTCTCAACGACCAAGACGACGACTCTATTTGCGATTTTCAAAATGAGGTTGAAAGAGAGAAAGGAGTGTTAGAAGAGTTTATAGAAACAGACAAAAAGTCACGAATAGATTCAACGCCGAGTCTTAACGATTGTGACGCAGAACTTCTGGAGAATTTCAACCAACTTGTAATCGAGAAGAAGGAAGATGAAGAAGACGATGAAGAATTGAAGAAGTTTTCAACTAAAATTGTGTGCGAAGACAGGGCTTCGCGGATCGATTCTCAGTCATCCGAAGATAGTGGATTCGCTGATAACTCAGCCCAAGATTCTGATGGAAATGAAGATGGGGATAAAGAAGAGGAAGATGATAAAGAAGATATTGGTGGTAAGACTAAAAAGAAGAAAGTGCAGAAGGCTTACCTCAGAAGGGGTCCTGACAGGAACGACAAATTAAAATCCAAGCAAGCTACCGCTTCCATTCGTCCATATGAGGTAATTTTTATTACTTATATAAGAAATTAACTGACGCCGCGTGGTTTTACCCGCGTGGATCCCGTTACTGTAGAAATACGGGGATAATATATAGGTTTGAGCCTTCCTCGTTAAATTGACTATCTAACACTGAAAGAGTTTTTGAAATCGGACCAGTAGTTTCTCAGATTAGCGCGTTCAGGCGAGCAATCAACAAATCTTCAGGTTATTTAATATTAATATGGATAACGTTGAGGAGTTCCCTTAAGTGAGTTTCGTCTTCATCGCCAGACCCCTAATAACAGTCACAACCCATCTAGGTGGAAAGTTCTCATCAATACAAATTAATCAAGCTCAATCACAAGGTAGCTACTGTAAACCATTCAGGAGTTCCTTTAAGTATCTTTCGTCTCCATCACCAGACCCTCAATGAGTCACAACCTATGTTGATGTAAAGTTCTCATCAATACAAATTATTTAATATTAATATAGATAACAGATCCCCAAGGTTTCACCCGCGTGGTTCCCGTTCCTGTAGGAATACGGGAATGCTATATAGCCTATAGCCTACCGCGATAAATGGGCTATCTAACACTGAAAGAATTTTTTAAATCTGACTAGTAGTTCCTGAGATTAGCGCGTTCAAGCAAACAAACAGACTCTTCAGCTTTATAATATTAGTATAGAATATAGATGTGTTGATTATTATTTTTTGCAGATACGGAACCCTCAGATGCACTCTGGCGGGCAAGTGATCGTGAAAACAGACTTCGTCACAGTGCCCACACCGCCGAAAATACACGATCAACTCCCACCGTCAATCAACATATCAACTTGTGAAGAAATTGACCTGTCTTTCTTATCTCAAGAAGATATAAACAAATGCCTAAGTGTTTTGCCATTTGAAGTTGATGAAGGGTTAAACCAACCCAGCCAAACATATCAACCCTCCCAAACATATCAATTCACCCAAACACATCAACTCTCCCAAACGCCTCAATTCGCCCAAACAAATCAACTTACACAAACATATCAACTCGCCCAAACGCATCAACTCGCCCAAACAAATCAACTTACACAAGCACATCAACCCAGTGAACCCGAAAATCTCCTAGATCTGGACATGAATGAAGAATTTGATGACGTAAGCGAAAATGTTGGCTTGGAGTTGGAGCGTTACATACTACCAACACCACCCAGCTCTGTCAACAGCTTTTTGTATTCCCCCCAAAATTCAAGCATGGAATCCCCCCACAAAACCATAGACACCTCACCAGGGAGCCCCAATTTGTCGTTGGACGACGATCTCGAAAAGTTTATGGAAATAATCCCTAGATCTTTACCAATTCACGCACGCAATGCATCACCAATTTTCCCCCAATTTGGGGAAATCACACCACCTGATAATTCAATAAAAACTTCACCACCCTATCAGTATGGGGAAATCACCTCACCCGAGAACTCAGTGATGTCTTCACCATCGTACCAACAATTTGGGGAGATTACCCCACCCGGAACAGTGTACAAAAATCTGAAAAATTACAAAGACCGCCAAAAGGAGTTGGCGAAGCAATTCGCCAAAATGGAGTGTTGCCAGTTAATTTTGAAACCCTGTAAGGAGATCTTTCAAGAGAAACTACATAAGCTGTCGAAGGAGAAGAGAAAATGGCTGTGCTTGAGTGTTGCCAGCTTGGAGCTGAAATCTGCCTACAGGTAATTTTTTAGTACAGCATTCGACAATGTAGACCAAATTAAACAATTTTTAGCAAAACTACTCAGAAGTGGATTAAAAATATAAGAAAACCAATGTTGAACAAAGTTATGGTTTCAATATTGGTCAGGACAACTTAATTAACAAATCACTGTAACCAAAACAAACCCTAAAATGGAAGAGAATAACTTGAGCAGTCCCAGAGACTCCGGATTCAGGTTTAAGGTATCGCTTCCGAAATGCCAACACTCGTCATTCACTGCTCAAGCCATTCTCCTATCCCAAGTAACCCATGAAGGAATACAAACATGAGTTGTGGCAGCTCGAACGCCACGAGACCACTAAAGCCGACTGTACGGCGAGCGCCTTATATCGCCAGTCGCTCCCGCCCGATCGCTCCTCCAAAAATAACATCGTATGTGCTACTTTCTGATCACTTTGAAGGCGGTGCCAACACAGGACTTACGATATAATTTTTTGCTTTTTAGTTTATTTTTGTGATCTTGAAGTTGGTCAATTTTTTTTTGTTAAATTGATTTTTCTACGGTAAAGTAAATGGAAAAATTGGCGTTGGGCATGGTCCTTCTAGATTTAGTCTCGGCGTAGCCTCCTAGTTTTTATCTCTTAAAAGGAAGCCTGAGTTTTAGTAGCCATGTAACTTGTTTACTTGTGTGGTTATAAACATTACCAATTGACCTTGTAAGCTTTGTGATATGGTTTGAGGTTTTTCCGGTTACCGGACGAGTGGCTCTTGGTTCGTCAATAAATTGTTTAAGAAAGTGATCAATTTATTATTTTTTTTTCTTTCAGCGTCCTTATTCATACACTACGGGACCTGTCCAAAAGTGACAAGGAGGAAGAGCTCAAGGAGGCGCTCTTCTGTCTGGTGTGCACCAAGGTGCTGTCAGAACAGAAGACACTCTTCGTCGAGGAGTTTGGTAAGTCTTTCTGTGTCACCATCTCTTACATACACTATGGGATGTCTCCAAGAGTGACAAGGAGGAAGAGCTCAAGCAGGAGCTCTTCTGTCTGGTGTGCACCAAGGTGCTGTCAGAACAGAAGACACTCTTCGTCGAGGAGTTTGGTAAGTCTTTCTGTGTCACCATCTCTTACATACACTATGGGATGTCTCCAAGAGTGACAAGGAGGAAGAGCTCAAGGAGGCGCTCTTCTGTCTGGTGTGCAACAAGGTGCTGTCAGAACAGAAGACACTCTTCGTCGAGGAGTTTGGTAAGTCTTTCTGTGTCACCATCTCTTACATACACTATGGGATGTCTCCAAGAGTGACAAGGAGGAAGAGCTCAAGCAGGAGCTCTTCTGTCTGGTGTGCACCAAGGTGCTGTCAGAACAGAAGACACTCTTCGTCGAGGAGTTTGGTAAGTCTTTCTGTGTCACCATCTCTTACATACACTATGGGATGTCTCCAAGAGTGACAAGGAGGAAGAGCTCAAGGAGGCGCTCTTCTGTCTGGTGTGCAACAAGGTGCTGTCAGAACAGAAGACACTCTTCGTCGAGGAGTTTGGTAAGTCTTTCTGTGTCACCATCTCTTACATACACTATGGAATGTCTCCAAGAGTGACAAGGAGGAAGAGCTCAAGGAGGCGCTCTTCTGTTTGGTGTGCAACAAGGTGCTGTCAGAACAGAAGACACTCTTCGTCGAGGAGTTTGGTAAGTCTTTCTGTGTCACCATCTCTTACATACACTAGGTAAAACTCTTTATAATATTAGTATAATTAATTTAGATATATGGCCATTTGGTCAACTACTTATAGCTATCGAGAAGTCTTTAACTTCCTCAGTCCATGCATGCCCTTGAGTGTACGTCAAGCCTACCACACACTGCGCCCATACAGGGAAATAGACTATAAATAAAATCATCAGTGTTAAGGCTCGCTTACACTATGACAGTGTGACTCGGCTCTAAGACTTGACTCATTCATTAACTACTTACCAGCATAGTTTAATGGCCTACTACCAATGATAATGTAATACTATAGATCGGTTACGTCCGAACAATTTGGCTGTGATTACCTAGTGGATATGACCTCTGCCTCCGATTCCAGGGGTGTAGGTTAGAATCCGGTCCGGGGCATGCACCTCCAACTTTTCAGTTGTGTGCATTTTAAGAAATTAAATATCACGTGTCTCAAACGGTGAAGGAAAACATCATGGAAAAACCTGCACACCAGAGAATTTTCTTAGTTCTCTGCGTGTGTGAAGTCTGCCAATCCGCATTGCGCCAGCGTGGTGGACTATTTTCTAACTATTCTACTAATTCTAATTCTATACAAAATTTAGCTAAAAGTATTAAGTTGTCGTTGATCTTAGTGAAAGAGAATTTGTAGACAAATCTAAATACGCCTGGAAAGTGAAAGGTGCGCAAATTGGTTGCGCACAAAAAACGTAACGCAATCATTCGTTCATCGAATTTTACTGCCCATATTTTCTTCATACCGGGGGCTATATATGAAAAATCGATTCATAAGGAGTAAAAGTAAGATGTCGCTCGCATTTTGATGAACTCTCCTCGTGTAAGTTAGGCTTAAAACTAATGTATGATGTTAATTGCTTTCAAGGACAGACACTTGTGTAATTTGATATCGTGATAATGCAAGCCGTCCAACAAGCTTTCTTGAAAGACTAGCCTGCGCCCCGCAGTTTCAACCGCGTAGTTCCCGTTCCCGTGGTAATACGGGGATACAATATAGCCTATGACACTCACAAATAACGTCGCTTCTAGTGGTAAAAGAATTTTCCAAATCGCTTCAGTTGATCCAGAGATTATATCTTACAAAACTTATTAAGCCCCGACGTAAAAAGACGGGCGTTTTAAGTTTGACGTGTCTGTCTGTCTATGGCACCATAGCTCCCGAACGGATGAAGCGATTTCAATTTAGTTTGTTTTGTATGAAAGGTGACTTATGTGCGAGTGTTCTTAGACATGTTTGATGAAAATCGGTTGAGCCGTTTAAAAGTTGTGTTTGAAAGTGGGGAAGAACAACCGAATGTCTGCAAATATACTCGAGTGGGGTCTCAAATGAAAGCGATTTGAAAGAGAATATTGACGACTTGAACGAGAGTGTAATTAATAATTTTATGACATTCGGGCAATGATATAAAATACTGTTAGATGTGTTACTAGCGTATAAAAAATGAGGCGCTCAAAAGAGGAAATTTATACACAAGTCAATGTTAGTTGTGGTCAACAACGAAAGTTATTTAAACAAATAATACCTAAATATTGTCTACAATGTCGAGTTGTGTTCAGAAAGTGTAAAAACTGAATATATAAATATATAATGCAGTGTTGTAACCCAGAGTTTCCCAAACTGCTTTGGGAAACTCGGGACATGGGGTCATAGACCCCATGCCATGTTATTCCGTGTTGGGTAGACCGCCTACTTATTTGATATTGATTTTCTGTATCCTACAACTTACACAATTTTATAAACATATATAATAATTTTTTTACTTCATAGTTATGATAAATGCTGCGTATATTTGTTATAGGTCTGAGCCTGCTGCGGTTCGCGGTGCTACAGTGCTACCAGCGGCCGGTGATCACTCGCTATCTGGTGGAATGCGTGCGTGTGGTCACCAGGAGCGACGAGTACAAACGTACGGGCGACATTGTCTTCACTGAGGTATACATCTCATTATTTACTAGCGGAACCGCGCGGTTTCTCGTGACAATACGAGGATAAAATATAGCTAGTAATACTCACAAATAACGTCGCTTTCTAGTGGTAAAAGAATTTTCAAAGTCGGTTTAGTAAAACCAGAGATTACCCCCTACAAAGTTCACTTATTATAATACATATCATATTTGTACCGTCGCTTCGCAGGGGGACCCCCTGGGTGACCAGCTGATAGTTTGTGTACTGATAGTAGTTACACCAACAGTTACGCCAGTGTGTTTACACCAATATTTGTTGTATTATCGCAGGTCGACTCCCAGGGCGACATCCTGCTGATAGTTTACGTTCTCTGAATATAGTTACACCAACAGTTACGCCATTATTACTTACACCAATATGGTCGTAGTTATGATTTGTATTATCGCAGGTCGACTTCCAGGGCGACATCCTGCTGATAGTTTTCGTTCTCTAAATATAGTTACACCAACAGTTACGCCACTAATACTTACACCAATATGGTCGTACTTAAGATTCGTACTCGTAGGTTGATTCCCTTGGGTAACAATGCGTCAATAGTAGTTACACCAACAGTTACGCCACAAGTATTTAACACCAAAAAGCTTGTACATAAGATTTATACTCGTGGGTTGAATCCCTTTGGAGACAATGCGCCAATAGTAGTTACACCAACAGTTACGCCAGTTGTTTTAACACGAATATTTGTTGTATTTACACCAATATGCTCGTACATAAGATTTGTACCCGTGGGTTGATTCCCTTGGCGACAATGTGCCTATAGTAGTTACACCAACAGTTCCGCCAGTTGTAGTTACACCAATAATGTACTGTCGCAGGTGGACTCCCTGGGCGACAACCTGCTGATAGCGTGCGTGCGCGCCGGGGACAGGTGCGCCAACGTGCTCCGAGAGTTAGTGCGCGCGGAGGAGCACGACGTGCCTCTGTTTGATGTGCACCATGTGAACACTGACGGTGAGTGTACCTCATCATCATCATCATCATCGTCATCGTCATCGTCATCATCACCACCACCACCACCACCACCACCATCATCATCATCATCATCATCATCATCATCATCATCATCATCATCATCATCATCATCATCATCAACATCATCATCATCATCATCATCATCATCATCATCATCATCAACATCATCATCATCATCATCATCATCATCATCATCATCATCATCATCATCATCATCATCATCATCGTCACCATCATCATCATCATCATCATCATCATCATCATCATCATCATCATCATCATCATCAACATCATCATCATCATCATCATCATCATCATCGTCACCATCATCATCATCATAATCATCATCATCATCATCATGATTCACACGTAGAGAATTAAGAAAATTTCAGGTTTCCTCTCGATGTTTTCCTTCACCGATTGAAACACGTGATATTTAATTTCTTAAAATGCACACAACTGAAAAGTTGGAGGTGCATGCCCCGAACTGGATTCGAACCCACACCCCCCCGGAATCGGAGGCAGAGGTCATATCCACTGGGTTATCACGGATCTCATTTCTAGTTTGCACAGCATAACTCTCATCATTCCCATTCATGTGGACTGATTACCTGCAACTTTCCAAAGTCAGTTACGGGATCTAAAGACCCCGAACCTCACCACAGACAGTTTCAGTACGGGGTTGAAATACCCCGAACCAAAAGAAATCCTTCTTTATGTACATTGAATGAGGCCTGCGTACATACACGTCAATTGTCTCACACGTTGCTATATTTAGCAGATGCGCTAACGCCGGTTAGGTATTAAAAATTACAAGCCTAGAAACAAGTTTTCAAGTAAACAAGAACTTGCAGTTCTTGGATTTGCAATTTTATCTTTTGATAACCATAAAAAATAGAAGGAAATCATCATCAATACATAATAAACTATAGGTATCCCCAATCGGAATCAGTTTTTATACAAACCAGCCTAACCCTGCAGTTTCACCCACATAGTTCTCGTTCCCGTATACGGGTATTTATCCCTGGTAGTATCCGAAAGCTTGAAGACGGCCTCCGTGGCGCAGTGGTATGCGCGGTGGATTTACATGACGGAGGTCCTGGTTCGATCCCCGGCTGGGCCGATTGAGGTTTTTTTAATTGGTTCAGGTCTAGATGGTGGGAGGCTGAGGCCGTGGCTAGTTACCACCCTACCGACAAAGACGTACCGCCAAGCGATTTAGCGTTCCGGTACGATGTCGTGTAGAAACCGAAAGGATGGAAGGAAGTGTGGATTTTCATCCTCCTCCTAACAAGTTAGCCCGCTTCCATCTTAGATTGCATCATCACTTACCATCAGGTGAGATTGTAGTCAAGGGCTAACTTGTAAGGAATAAAAAAAGAAAAAAAAAAACAACATATTTGCGTGTGCAGGTTGCACAGCTCTCCACGAGTGCTGCGCTAAGCACAGCGCGAGTGCACCGCGCGTGCACTCCCTGCATGTGCTGCTACAGCACGCCGCTGCCGATCGCTGGAAACAGGTCAGTGCACAATAGGGTAGTTGAGTTATATCCAAGGACATGTCCCAAAATGGGCCTTTATTATTTATAATCAAAATCAAATCAAAAATCATATATTTCAAGTAGGCTCAGTTTACAAGCACTTTTGACACGTCAGTTGACTATTTGTAAAGATTCTACCACCGGTTCGGAAGGCAGGTTCTGCTGAGAAGATACCAGCAAGAAACTCAACTTTATAATTTTCAATCAGGTCGATAGTATTTTTACGGATAGACGATACAAATTGCTGTTGAGAAAATAATTTTCAGAATTTTTGGAAACCGCATTAATTTGATAAATATTTCTTTTGTTTCGCTCCCTTGTCTACAAATTAAACGTAGATAAAACGGTGAAAGTGTTCTAAACAGCCAATAAAAACACCTCGAATTAAAATCCGGTGTGATCTGTCAATGTCATGTAATATTTTCAAATGTCAATAAGACACAAGTTAAAAAGAAACATTAAATTGTAGACAGAGAAGTATTAAACAAAAAATCCTTAAATTGCTTTAAAAACGCCATAAACGAACGCGAAAATCACTGACTATCTGTCAGGGTGTGAGTTACAAGCATGTTGCCATGATAAAAATTCTTAAATAATGTTGTCATCTAATGAAAATAATACTTTTTATTTAATTGATTAAAAAAAATGCGGGTCCCAATTTTTTTTATTTTGGATTTTATGCATTATATTTTATGTTCTTTTAAGATGAAAATAATTCTGCTTAGTTGACACTCGAAATAAAGGCCCAGCCTCTATACAAAATTGGAACATAAACAATTTTTAGCCGACTTAACCCATAACACAACAAAAAATGCTGAAGCCGACCGTACGACGAGCGCCTTTTATCGCAAGTCGTTCCCGCCAACCGATCGCTACCCCTCTCTAAATCCATTCTCTTTACGGAAACAAGTCGCTCCACCTAGGGTCGAGAATCCACAAGATCGAGCGAAGTCATAATTTAAAAATTGTGTATGTATTTTTCCATTTTGTTGAGAAGTTGACTTTTTGCCTAACTGCAAGAAGGGTTATGTTTTTCGCGCGTATCTTGTATGTATGTATGTATGTATGTAATATTCTTTATTACCTCATATCTGCCGCTGGACGGGTTTACGTAATTAGGATATCGTTAGATTCTTAATAACCCAAGTGTTCTTAGATAGGTATAATTAATAAAAATTTTAATAAAAAAATTCAACCGACTTCCAACTCAAAAATTAGCCTAAACTAAAAAGCAAAAAATAACATCTTGCCTATGTGCTACCTTCTGATCAGTTTGAAGGCGGTGCCAAGCCAGTGATGTTTTAATTTAAGCCGTTTAAATTACAAAATTTCTGTGGTTCTTTCAGAAACGGCTTTAATTAAAACATGACACTGGATTGGCACCGCCTTCAAACTGATCAGAAGGTAGCACATAGGCAAGATGTTATTTTTTGCTTTTTAGTTTAGGCTAATTTTTGAGTTGGAAGTCGGTTGAATTTTTTTATTAAAATTTTTATTTTTTAATTTTTAGTGTTAGCACACCTACTGAGTGTAACCAAAACTGATACTAATAACCTTCGAGAAGTTCTCTTCATTGTCCTTCGTCTTCAACACCAGACCCTTAATTCAGTCACAACCCATCTAGGTGGAAAGTTCTCAGCAATACAAATTCATAAAGTCCCAACAAAGGTAGCTACTGTGAACCGTCGAAGAGTTCCCTTAACTCTCCTTCATCTTCATCACCAGACCCCTAATACAGTCACAACCCATCTAGGTGAAAAGTTCTCATCAATACAAATTTATCAAGTCCAAACACAAGGTAGCTACTGCGAACCGTTGAAGAGTTCTCTTAACTGTCCTTCGTCTTCATCATCAGACCCTCAATACGGTCACAACCCATCTAAGTGGAAAGTTCTCATCAATACAAATAAATCTAGCCCAAACAAAAGGTACTTGCTGTAAATCGTTGACGAGTTCCATCGTCTGTTTTTCGGCTTCATCATCAGACCAACTCCAGACCTTCATAAAATTGTAGTGGTTTAAGATACCTTATGGAAACATTAACAAACGCACTAGCCGTCGCTACGATTTTCGAAAGTTCCCCTCGATTTCTCCAGGATGCCATCATCAGATCCTGACATGAAAAAAATGGGACCACCCTGGAATCAAACCCTTCAAAACAAAAAAAGAATTTTCAAAATCGGTCCACAAATGACGGAATTATCGCTGGACATACATAAAAAAAAAAAAAAAAAAAAAAAAACATACATACAGCCGAACGTAGAACCTCCTCCTTTTTGGAAGTCGGTTAAAAAATAAATTTACGACAATATAATACAGCCTACTAGACAAAAGTCATGCATAGACCATTTAATAAGCAATATTAAGAACGTCACTGGAGTATTATACAATTTAGGCCTATCTGATCACAATACAAGACAGCCGTGATAGCCCAGTGGATATGACCTCTGCTTCTGATTCCGGAGGGTGGGAGTTCGAATCCGGTCCGGGGCATGTACCTCCAACTTTTCAGTTGTGTGCATTTTAAGAAATTAAATATCACGTGTCTCAAACGGTGAACGTAAAACATCGTGAGGAAACCTGCATACCAGAGAATTTTCTTAATTCTCTGCGTGTGTGAAGTCTGCCAATCCGCATTGGGCCAGCGTAGTGGACTATTGGCCTAACCACTCTCATTCTGAGAGGAGACTCGAGCTCAGCAGTAAGCCAAATATAACTTGACGATGATAAAGGCTTATAATCGTCAAGTTTTATATGTAATAAATTAATTTAATTTTTTTTTTCCAATGATCCTCCAGGACCGCAAGGGGGGAGAGACTCCCCTCCACCTGGCGGTGAACTCCGCCAACTGCGAGCTGGACATGATCCTCATCTACTTCCACAACATCGACCGGAGCAAGTGGTTCCACCTGGCGCACGTCGAGAACCGCAGGTACTAGCGGCTAACATTTTAACTCCTCGATCTCCGCGCGACGCTTAGGCGCCGCTTACGTCACGGTAACTTGCACGTGAGCGCGTACTCCCCAATCGACTTAAAACCTTATTTTAAATGTAATAGAGACTACTTTAGAATGAACAAGTTTATTGAGTTACAATTTTTGTTAATTTCCAGACCATCTTGGACATCCGCCATATTGGATCACGTGACTATTTTTTTGGTATTCCTGACAGCAAACCCTATTATTTGATATCCATATCATGGGGGTGGATTTCAAACAGCCAGTCCGTTATCTTGGGGAGGCCGCCATATTGGATTTGTAATGACGTTGTATTGTCACCAGAACTCAGAGCGTGTGCAAAATTTCATCCTAATCGAAGACCGGGAAGTGGATCAAATTAAGATTCCAAGATTTTCTTACATTTATAGCCTCAATAGCTCAACGGTAAGAGCGGTCGGACTCATCACCGAGGGGTGGTGGTTCGATCCCCGCCCCGTTGGTCTATAGTACCCACTCCTAATACAGTCTTTCCCGACTAGTTGGAGGGAATTGGAATAGTGGTCATTTTTAAAAAGTTATGACAAATATTCTATAAAAAAAAAGCATGGTTATAAGTGAAGCTAATAAAAGCTTGATAATATCTGTTTATTTTTCCCTGTTTCAGTCAAAAGAATCCACTGGAGTACGCGAAATTCGCCAAAAAGTCGAGACCGAACTACCCGCGGGAGATTTTGGACTTCCTGGAGAGATGCCGGAAATAACGAGATTATAATTATAAGAATTATTGTTAACAATAAAAATAAGTTTAAAAATATGTGCATGATAAACTTTTGTTCACATCCCTAATTGTCTATGGTTTCTCAAACTTTCGGCTCCACAAACCCCTGTAAAAGGAGATCATTCATTTTGGGCCCTTTTTGAAAGTGCCGGCCAACGAAAAAAAATGGCACGAATCGTTAGAACTAATCATTTGAAGTAATAGCTAATATGGCATAAAAGTTGTCAGGTGGCTCTGAACCAAATTATACAGGTTCGATGATTCGTTATTTCCATACATTTTGTCAAAGAAAAAAAACTAGAAATACAATCTTTGTGCCATACTAACTATTACTCCAAATGGGCAGTTCTAACGATACGTATCAGTTTTTTTCTTGGCGGGCACTTTTGAAAATCGACAAAATGTATGAAAATAACGAATCGTCGAACCTGTATAACTTGGTTCAGAGCCCTCCTACAACTTTCATGCCATATTAGCTATTGCTCCGACTAACTAACGACGACAAAAAATGGCACGACTAACGAGTCGTGCCATTTTTTTTTGTTGGCCGGCACTTTCAAAAAAGAGCCCAGAAATGTATGACGCGTGAATGATCTCCTTTCCAAATGACAGCGAACCCCTTACTAACTGATGAAAAAAAAAATTTGACTGTTGAAGAAAATAAGGTTTTTATTTGAATAAAAGGTAGCACATAAAGTAACAAAAGCAATGTCTTTGTAATATTAATGTTATTGGGTGTGCTTGTTATTGTCGCAATGGATTCAATGTTAGGAGTAATTTTGGACAATTTTAACCTTAATTCTGACTTGGTATCAGTTACTTAAATCTTGTCGAACCCCCTGCCGTCGAATGGCGAACCCTGGGGTTCGCGTACCCCTTTTTGAGAAACCTTGGTCTATGGTATTTAAATGTCTTCTGCTTGTGCCATCTATCGGAGGTTAGCAATCATAACGCCAAATTAAACTGTATTCACTGCTGCTTGAAACAGGTTAACATAAAAACAAGAATATTTAATAAAAGAAAATTGTCCTGTATATAATATATAGTTACGAATAGAAACCGTTTTGTTAATAAAAAAAAATTGATGTGTTTATTTATCGTTTAAAAACATCACAGACGACAAAATAATTAAGATAAACATGTTCAGAACACAGGCACTGATTGTCTATGCCATTCAACTGACAGCTGTCAAACTTGACATTTACTGTATGAAAAGGAAAATTGCCAGTTTCTACATACAAACATTGTGTATTTACAGACCCGACCTGGTATCAAATGCAATTTTCTGTATGTAAAGAAATATGTCAATTTGTTTATTTTTGAGGGAGGACAAAGAATTTAGTAAAACATACGTCGTCATAGGGCACAATAAAAAATGCACAAAAAAAAACTTTTTCTAAACAGAGAGTTTAGATAAGCTAAGTAAAACTAACTTTTTATGGTTTAGCTTTAATATTACAATTTACAAAACGATAGAAATTACGTTAATTTTGTTAACACTAAACTTTAATTGTTATTTTTAAATAAAATACTAAGGTAGGTATATATGTTTTTACAAGAGTTACGGAATACAAGAGCCCATAGACAGAAATGATCTCAAAGAGAACATGCAGGGTTACCAAATACAAAAATAAAAACAGATTTTTGATCTTTATTTTTTTTTCTATAGGCCATGATAGACCGAAAATATTAAAATATAGGTAATAACATTTTTTAAAAATCTATAAAATAAATTATAGTAATAGTTCCTTTAAAATTAACACTATTTTAAACCATTTTTCCGTAAGGAAAGGTAGGATTCCGTAATGCCTCATTGGAATACTTACATTTTTTTTTAAGACTAGTAAGTGCAAAGATGTTATTTTTTATGATAATAAATTATTTTTATAGAAGATTGTAGCGCCATATTGTATAGTTTTGAAGGCTCATGGTATGAAAATGCATGCAATTAAATGAAGTATGAGACATTTAAAAAAATGTTTATGAGACTTCTAAAACGTAATTAAAAAAAACATGCATACAGCCGAACGTAGAACCTCCTTTTTGGAAGTCTGTTAAAAATATATATTATGCAACAAAAAGGCCATTTGTTTAACCTTAAAGGTTATAAAGGAGATGGTCCATTTCAGGTACACTCATATCATTAAAATTTAAAATTTATATTATTAAAATCTAAATAAGTGTAAATAAGAAATAAATAAAATTCAAACCTAAGTTTTTGAGTTATCAAGATGGCGCCCATAGAGCAACTATGATATGACAAATGACAGCAAACGTCAAATATACCACTGTCATCAATCCGCCATTATTACCCAAATTAGTATTGCATTTTTTGGGAGAGAATAAATATTATTTCGAAAGAATTAAAGTAAATTCGTAGATTTGTATAATTAAAAATAGTTAACAAAAATATTTTCTTTTATTTCCGCCAGGGTACAAAGACTGGGCTCCATACAATTTTGAACCATCTCCTTTTCTTTTTTTTTCCTTATTCATTTAAGATTAGATCCTTATTCATTATATTTTCCTTAAAATATTCGTATCCACTTAACATAAAAAGATCAAACCAAAAAGAAAAACCATGGAGCACTAGTCTTTTTATATTCTGTATTAAAACTCTGCAGTTACTAGATATTATCGGTTATCTGTGTCCGTCTGCCTCTCGCTCACACGCTATACGCAGGTGTAGTGTGTAAGCGAGACAAGGTACTGTCGTTGCAGGCTCTGTTATTGATTCGATTAATCGTAGTGTACCATTGACCACTTATAATAAAAGGACGCACAATCATGTAGAAAATTTCACTTAAAACTGGCCAATTTTGCTTTGACAGTTTTAGAATTATTGGTAAAGAAAATTATACCTAAAGGCCTTTAAATATAGTCCAATATTCAATAAAATCCCAAAGTCAGAGCAAATTCAATCTTAAAGATTAAGTTGAAGGTTGAATTTGCAAATGGGACTACTTGAATTAATAATAATAATAAAGCCTTTTATTTTCTCTTCTTCACAATATTTTACAATTCATTTAACTTAAAGTAGGTATTCATTGTTATTATTAATCAGTCACAATTTTTAAAACAACACATTACATAATTATTTCGTTAGATAATCATAATCCATGCATTGTCATAATCATAAAGAATATTTAATTAATTAATTACAATTTTAAAACAATAAATCTAAAATTATACATGTTTCCTATTCTTATTCCATGCATATACCTAGTCATTTAACATAATTATAATCTGATCTAATCATTTATTCTAATGCATACATTTTTAATGATGTTCGTAGATCAACAGAAAAAATTGTAGAGCATGAAGAGTATGTTTTATATTATAAAAACGTGATACCAGGGATATACGGCGTGGGTTTCTTAGTTAAAAACTATCTGAAAAATAATATAATAGAATTTATAGGAGTGTCAGATAGAATAGCTATCTTGAACATCATACTTCCTGGTCACAAACATCCAACTTCAGTCGTTCAGATATATGCTCCTACCGAGGAAGCCAAAAAAGAAATAAAAAATGAGTTTTACGAAAATCTAAATAAACAGATGGAGACTTTATATAACACTGTAATTGTGATGGGAGATTTCAACAGTAAAATTGGCCAGAGAGGAAAAAACGAAGATAAAATACTTGGACCCTACAACGGGCAAAAGGAATGACAATGGACACAGATTGATAAACTACGCGTTGGAAAATAATTTACATATTATGAATAGTTTTTATAAAAGAAAATTCGAACGAAAATGGACGTGGATATCTCCTAACGGCCTTGTAAAAAATGAAATAGATTTCATAATTACAAATAAACCAAACCTTTTCTTAAATGTGGAAGTTCTTAACAAGTTCAACTTCAATACTGATCACAGATTACTTCGAAGTGACTTGCATATATCTGAGCCAAAGAGATCAAGAAAAAGCATACAAAATTCAAAACAACACATTACGCTACCCATGCCGAGTGACGTCTTAGAGTCTCTGAAAACTAAATTAATTTTAATAAAAGAACTAAGAATAGTACAAGAAAAGTACGATACTCTAGAAGAACAAATTAAATTAACCAAGAAAAAACTAGAAAGAGACAAAACACTCAAAGATAAATTAGGACCAGTAGCAAGAGACTTAATTAAAAAAAGAGCACATTTATTTGACAACAGAAAAATCAATAAACAAGAGATAACTGAACTAAGTAAAAAAATTAATTTAGAAATAAGGAAATACAGACATAAATTAAGAACGGAAACAATTCAATGGCACATTGCAAAATCAGGTGGAATTAAAAATGCATGGAAAGAACTTCAAGAAAACAGAGATTGGATTAGTAAAGTAACACACCAGAAAACTAAAAAACAGATATCTAAAACACGAAATACTAGAAATAGCGACTGATTATTACCGACAACTTTACAGTGACGAGCCCACAACGTCAACTTTAAGCAACGAGGAAGTAGCTGAAGAACCAATTCCAACCATACTAAGAGGCGAAGTTATCAAAGCCATAAAAACACAAAAGAGAGGTAAAGCACCAGGCGAAGATAATATTTGCAACGAAGTTCTAATTGGGGCATCAGAAACCATTTTGCATACGCTTACGGATCTATTCAATGAGATTTTAAAAACTGAATATATACCCCATCAATGGACTACGTCGACTATAATTTTACTTCATAAAAAAGGAAAAACGGACGATATTTCGAATTACAGACCTATTTCGTTAATGTCTAATGTGTATAAAATATTCTCCAAAATAATATTAGAGCGATTAACAAAGACCTTAGACGAAAATCAACCAAAAGAGCAGGCTGGGTTTAGAAGTGGCTTCTCAACTATCGACCACATTCATACCATAAAACAAATCATTCAGAAATGCAATGAATATGGAATAAAATATTACCTAGCCTTTATAGACTACAATAAAGCATTTGACTCAATCAAACATGAGAAACTTTGGGAAGCCCTTAATTCACAAGGCATACATAGCAAATACATTCGCATAATAAAAAACATATACGGAAATATGAAAGCCAAAATACGCACAGAAAAAGTTGGAGAATATTTTCCCATTAGACGTGGAGTTAGACAGGGAGATCCTTTATCACCTAAACTCTTTTCGGCAATTCTAGAACATATTTTTCGGCAACTCGAATGGAATAAATTTGGCATTAATGTGAATGGAGTACTATTAAACCACCTTAGATTCGCCGATGACCTAATATTATTATGCGAAGATCCTAGGACCCTACAGGACATGATTGAACAACTATTACATGAAAGCGAAAAGGTCGGATTGTCAATGAATACAGCAAAAACCAAGCTTATGACAAATTGCATTAAGATTCCTGTTATTCCTAACAATATCACTGAATTGGAATATGTAAACGAGTATACATATCTAGGTCAAATCATATCTCCCACAGACCTTACAACTAAAGAAATCAAAAATAGAATAAGCATAGGATGTAAGAGATACTGGACCTTAAAAGATGTTATGAAAAACTCGGATATGAAAATTAAAGATAAAAAGAAAATATTTAATACCTGTGTTCTACCAAGCATGACCTACGGATGTCAGACATGGAGTTGCACTAATGAAAACATTAAATCATTAGAAGTTTGTCAACACAGAATGGAAAGAAGTATGCTTAACATAAAATTAAAAGACAAAGTTCGACTAACAAAAATTAGAAAACAAACCAAGATTATAGATATTAAATACCAAATTAAAAAACTAAAATGGAAATGGACTGGACATCTAATAAGAAGCAAGACTGAAAAATGGGCCAAAGAAGTAACAGAATGGTGTCCTAGATACAAAAAAAGAAGTAAAGGAAGACCGCATCGTCGTTGGGAAGACGACATCAAAAAGGTAGCAGGAATAACTTGGACGCGGAAAGCACGGGATAGATCTTTGTGGAGAATACTTGGGGAGGCCTATGCTGAAAAGCAAGACAATCCAATAACCGGTGTCTAAAAGAAAAAAAAAATAGCATTAATTTACATAAACCTGTTTGTATTGTAATTCATGTGTAGATTAAGATGAAATGTAAATTATAAGATTGTTAATAAAGGCTTTATTATTATTATTATTATTATTATACATTTTTTATCTAAAATATACAATTTATTCAATACATTTAGTCATTTAACATACTTAATCATAATCACTCACTCACACAATCACTACTTGAATTAAGGGACGTATTTTGGTCGCTGATTGTGCATTTACTTTTTAATAGAAGATCGATGTAGTGTACCTACTTTTGTTTTAAATAAGTAATAAGATCTCATTGAATTTTATGAATTAAGGTAGCCTTCTATTCTTGGCGACCGCGACCTGCGACCGCGCGACCCACTGTTTAGTATGAATTTATATGAAGCACTAAACAAAAACCGAGACGGCGTCGCGCGACCACTTTTGTTTAGTGCTCCATATAAATTCATACTAAAGGTAGCTTTCCCTTCTTGGCGATCGCGACCTGCGACCGTGCGACCCACTGCTTAGTGCGAATTTGTATGAAGCACTAAACAAAAACCGCGACCGCGTCGCGGGACCACATTTAATTAGTGCTTCATATAAATTCATTTTGACGGCCTCCGTGGCGCAGTGGTATGCGCGGTGGATTTACAAGACGGAGGTCCTGGGTTCGATCCCCGGCTGGGCCGATTGAGATTTTCTTAATTGGTCCAGGTCTGGCTGGTGGGAGGCTTTGGCCGTGGCTAGTTACGTAAAGACGTACCGCCATACGATTTAGCGTTCCGTTACGATGTCGTGTAGAAACCGAAAGGGGTGTGGATTTTTATCCTCCTAATAACAAGTTAGCCCGCTTCCATCTTAGATTGCATCATCACTTACCATCAGGTGAGATTGTAGTCAAGGGCTAACTTGTAAAGAATAAAAAAAAAATTATTAGCTGACCTGACCCATACCTTGAATTGAACACACGATCAAAGAATACTAAGGCCATGACTTGACTCCTCAACCTTCTTTGGCTCTTTGAACCTCATGCCGTGCTCTACATCTTCAACTCTACTAAGAATCTTCTTCATAATAAGAAATTTATCTTCTCTTACTACTCTAAGATCTTCTGATTTCTGATTTGATCACGCGAAGATCCAATAGGGATGATGACAGTTTTTTAAATTGTATATAAATTAAGAGTATGATAACAGTAAAGCAATTTTGTAAAAGTAACAGGGTATCTGCGATCATTACTTTCGGAGCTACAGGGATTTAAAGGGTCAGATTAGCGGCGCTGCCGCGGATCCCAGAAAAACGCTCCATACAAAATGGCACGAACTAATGACGTCGTATATAATGTAATGATCGTTAGATTTGTATGTGCGTTCAAACAAAATTACTAATATCTTTGTTATTTGTGCATTTATGTTTATAGTTCATTTATTAAAAAATGTCACATTTAATGTAAGGAAGCTAAAACTGTATGAATTTTCATCTGATTACGATAAAAGATTTTTAATAGATTTTGAAATTTTATAATCTCATTTATTTTGCAAATATCCAGTCAATCTTTGCTTTTTATATACAAATTAGTTAACATTGACCCTATTTACTCGAATGTATCATAAAAATCAATATATTCAAACCTAGTCATCATCCCCATTATCCCTCCCTCCCTCATCCATCATATGATGCTTATAGCAAGTAATTAAGTCTTGGATCTATAAATACTACTTATGTCATCACTGGCTACACGCAGTAATAAACACTAAAAAGGATACTGTTATGTATAAATAGTTTGACAATTTAAATATAGATAGATTTTTTTAGATATAATAATGTAATAAAGAATACGAACTTCTTAGATGATTACTCAACCCGCTGTCTTAATATTTTGTTATTGTGTAGGTTTTAAAAAGCATAATTAAAATTATATATATAGATTAAAATCTATACTAATATTATAAAGCTGAAGAGTTTGTTTGTTTGTTTGTTTGAACGCGCTGATCTCAGGAACTACTGGTCCGATTTGAAAAATTCTTTCAGTGTGAGATAGCCCATTTATCGAGGAAGGCTATAGGCTATATAATATCCCCGTATATTCCTATAGGAACGGAAACCACGCGGGTAAAACCATGCGGCGTCAGCTAATTTTTATATAAATTGAACGTTGAAACTTGAATCACATTGTTACTAATGTATATATGAATGTTGTTTTGTATATATCGCTATATATTTTTATATAAGCACATAGAAATTAAGATAAAATATACATTATATATATATTTTTTCAAAGTTGTTTTATTTTATATCCTAAACATTATATCTAAGTATCTATAATTAATAAATTAAGCACATAGCACAATTAAATAATTAAGCACAAAGTGCGAAGAGCCGATGGACGTTGGGGTCCCAAAGTGCTGGAATGGCGACCCCGCACTAGTAAGCGCAGTGTTGGCCGACCCCCCACCAGGTGGACTGACGACATCAAGCGAGTCGCAGGGATTCGCTGGATGCAGGCGGCTCAGTATCGTGATGTTTGGAAGTCCCTACAAAAGGCCTGCAGTGGACGTCCATCGGCTGATATGATGATGATGATGATGATGATGATGATGATGATGATGATGATGATGATGATGATGATGATGATGATGATGATGATGATGATGATGATGATGATGATGATGATGATGATGATGATGATGATCTATACTTATAATAAAACTGATTTCCATACGTTTCTTCGCAAATTAGAGATTTTACTTATACCATTTGTAACAACAAACGTTAGCGTGGCATAAAGGAAGCCAGCGCCATCTAGAATCTATACTTATAATACGAATTCTGTACATTGAAGATATTTTGAAAATTGTTGTTGGGGGGCATTATATAATGGATACTGAAGCAAAATTTTTTTTTCGATTTTTTTGTCTGTCTTGTCTGTCTGGGCATCACGCTGAAACTACTCAATGATTTCAAATGACACTTGGCACGTTTTAAGACCTTAATACGGAGAAGGTACTTACTCGTGGCGTTCGAGCCGTCCACATCTCTTGTTGTGTAATTCTTTATGGGTTACTTGGGATAGGCGGGGAGAGTGACTTGAGTGGAAAAGGGGAGTGTTTGTTAACAGTTAAAGGCGCCTTTAACCCTACACACATCGTTCACAAGTGCGTGACTTCACTCAAGGTCATTCTCTGCCATTCTAGGGTCTTATTTTGGTTACAGTTTGATTTGTTAATTAAGTTGTCCTAACAAATGTTGTGAATCATAACCTTTGTTCGACATTAGTTTTCTTATTTTTGTAATTACTTCTGAGTAATTCTTCTAAAAATACATATATACAAGATACGCGCGAAAAACATAACCCTTCTTGCAGTCAGGCAAAAAAGGCAGTCTGCGCGATACAAGTTCAGATGGTAAAGACGCGGAACTACCGAAAATAGTTCCGCGTCTTCTGAAGGATGGCACTCACGACATCTGTCGAGCCTGCCGCCATCCCGGCGAGTCACTCAGACATGTGCTTTCGGGTTGTTCAGCTCTTGCCAACACTGAGTATCTGCACAGACAACCAAGCAGCCATAATCCTTCACCAAGAGCTTGCTCTGACGTACGGTCTCCTGGACCAGAGGTTGCCTTATTACAAGTACACACCGGTGCCAGTGCTTGAACGCGACGGAGTCCGGCTCTATTGGGACCGGTCCATCATCACGGACAGGACTATTCTTGCGAATAAGCCTGATATCATGGTGACACAGTCGAGGGTGTTTTTGGTGGACACCACAATGGGGATGATGATTGATTTTTATGATACCTTCGGGTAAATAAGTTCAATGTTAACTAATTTATACATAAAAAGCAAAGATTGACTATTTGCAAAATAAATAAGATTATAAAATTTCAAAATCTATTAAATATATTAGTAATTAGATGAAAATTCATACAGTTTTAACCTCCTTACATTAAATGTGACATTTTTTAATAAATGAACTATAAACATAAACGCAGAAATAACAAAGTCGTCATAAGTTCGTACCATTTTTTTTTGTATGGAGCGTTTTTCAGGGATCCGCGGCAGCGCCGCAAATCTGACCCTTTAAATCCCTGTAGCTCCGAAAGTAATGATCGCAGATACCCTGTTACTTTTACAAAATTGCTTTACTATTAGCATACTCTTAATTTATATACAATTTAAAAAACTGTCATCAACCCTATTTTGTACCATCTCCTTTGTCAGGAAAGTATAGTTTAAAATGAGTAGATTCTATAGATTTAGATATAGATTTAGTTCTTTAGGAACCAATATTGTGACTGAGCCGGATTACAATATATATCTCCATACCACATTTCAGCTAATTCGGTTCAGTAGTCGAGGCGTGAAAGAGTAACAAACATTCATATCATCAAAATCATCAGTTTTCGCAAATCTCGGGAAACCATGGATTTTTTCGGGATAAAAAGTAGCCTATGTGTTAATCCAGAGTAAAATCTATTTCCGCTTCAAATTTCAGCCAAATCGCTTCAGTAGTAGCGGCGTTAAAAGGTAACAAACATCCAATTAATTTAATCCGTAATGTTTAACTAAAATGAAACCTTTAAAATCTTAATTACAGCAATTGACGTCCTCCGTGGCTCAGTGGTATGCGCGGTGGATTTACAAAACGGAGGTCCTGGGTTCGATCCCCGCTGGGCCAATTGAGATTTTCTTAATTGGTCCAGGTCTGGCTGGTGGGAGTCTTCAGCCGTGGCTAGTTACCATCCTACCGATAAAGACGTACCGCCAAGCGATTTAACGTTCCGGTACGATGTCGTGTAGAAACCGAAAAGAGGTGTGGATTTTCATCTTCCTCCTAACAAGTTAGCGCGCTTTCATCTTAGACTGCATCATCACTTACCATCAGGTGAGATTGTAGTCAAGGGCTAACTTGTAAAGAATAAAAAAAAATTAAAAAAAGTTTAAAAAACTCCTTCAATTTGAAAATATTTGGAAAATCTGAAAAAAAAAAATACAACTGGGTCACCCTAGGGATTTTTGTAAAACTATTGAAATTAGTTTTAGATAATTAGGTGATGTATTTACCATTTGAAAGAAAAAAGTAAGACAAAAGCTTTATTAGAGGATTATGCTACACAACACAATTCGTTCTATTAATCGTCAGGACAATATCCTGCGATGTGTTGCATCTATACTAATATTATAAAGGTATAGAAATTAAATTTAAATTTTGTATATTAGATAATAATAATAATAATAATAATAAATATACTTAAACAATACACATCACTATTTAGCCCCAAAGTAAGCATACAGAGTAGCTTGTGTTATGGGTGCTAAGATAGTTGATATTATAATATTAATACACAATTATATACTACATATAAATACTTATATAATGTATAAATACACACAGACACTGGAAAACACTCATGCTCATCACACAAATATTTTCCAGTTGTGGGAATCGAACCCAAATGATAAAGATGTAATGTCATCTACTTTATCTATGACAATTTGTATTTATAGTGAAAATTAAATTTTAACGGACAAAAATTCAAATCATTCGTTTTCTTTCTCACATATTGTGATCCTGAAAAATATTTAAAAGAGATCCTGTAGTTAGAGGATCTCATTGTATAAATACAAATTATTTACATATTTATTATTTATATTACCGGCAAAGACGTACCGCCAAGCGATTTAGCGTTCCGGTACGATGCCGTGTAGCAACCGAAAGGGATGTGGATTTTCATCCTCCTCCTAACATCTTAGACTGCATCATCACTTACCATCAGGTGAGATTGTAGTCAAGGGCTAACTTGTAAAGAATAATAAAAAAAAAATATTTATTTATATCTTTATAGCACAAAAAAGAAAATGACAAAAGAAAAACACCCTGATCGACAACCATATGCACACCACTGCCTGGTTGGTTGGTTGTTTCATTTATTGATTTATTTGTTAAGCTTGTTGGTTACATAAAACAATAAATCTATTCATCTAATTTAATGTTACTTCATCTCCGGTGTACTTTTTGAGCAGTGAGAGTGATAAAATAAAATATTTTTTTTTTATGTCTAGCAAACCTTTATTAAAAAAAATATTTAACCAAATCCTTATTTATACATCATATTATCATCTCCATATACTTTTATGGGGGGGCGTAACTGGGTTTCTTGGGCCAACGTTGTATGGGCTGGTGGACATTCCCCTTTTTAGGCAAAAGTCGACCTTATCACTAATAGTGATCTCTTCCAGGCAACTTAAACATAAATAACCTAAATATCCTGTGAGATGGGATATTGCAGTACATCATCATCATCTTCTTACCCTTATCCCACTTAAGTGGGGTCGGAAAAATATGTCAATCTTTTCCATTCGTCTCTATTACTCGTCAACTCATCATCCACTCCTTTTACACACATGTCCTCTTTCACACAATCCAACCATCTCTTCTTTGGCCTTCCTCTCCTCTTATGTCCTTCCACGTGCACATTCAACATTTTTCTAGTAATATGACTTTCCTCTCTACGCATTAAATGTCCATACCAAGTTAACCTACTCCTCAATTTTTCTGTCACTGGCGCTGACTGACCTTCAGACTTCCTCTTATATACTCATTCCTTATTTTATCTATTCTTGTCACACCACACATCCATCTCAACATACGCATTTCGTTCACATGCATTCGTTTACTATCCGTTCCTTTCACCGCCCACGGCCCAACATTCCGATCCATACAGCACGACAGGTCTTTAAATTGTTTTGGATAGTACTTATTATTTAATGTATTGCAATTTGCCATCTCACATCTCACATTACATAATTGCTACGCTCACTCACGCTGGATTTGATATTATGAAAATAAAACAAACTAATAATAATAATAAATAATAATAATAAATAATAATAATAAATAATAATAAAAAATCTATATTGACCAAAAATCTCATACCAATTATAGAAGGACCTGTATCGCACTCATAGACACAACCCCCCCGGTGACGCCGTAGTGGTTCCGCAGGGAGCTATCGGCACCTACTCAGACAGAAAAAAAAAAAATCATAGACACGAACAAAATTGTCTGTCATTTTCTGAAGAAAACGAGCTTAGATTTGGTACATATCTTATACTAAACTAGAAGTTTTTGCCCGTTTTTTACACAATTCAATTACACAAAAAGGTGTTTTTTACGGAGCTCTTTAATCTACGAACACGATTACAACAATTTAACATCGATATTATAGACACAGTTTTTATAATCGCATTAGATCGTTGATCATATACTTTGACAGAAAAGTAACGTCTAGCGAGGCAGGTCCTATACAATAATTGGTCTGAGCCAAAAATAGATACAAAAAACCACAACATTGCCTATGGTCTCCACACCAGATTGATCTGTATCGTGGAGACCAGGTAGGATTTTCTAATGCTTTCCGTTGGACTAGGACTAATTACAAAAATTGTAATAAATAGGACTACATTACAAAAAGAAATACATTACAAAAAAGAAAAGTAAAGTAAAACAGTAAGCAGAAACTTTAGATAGGTGTACACAATTATTTTAGCTTATTTCATATTTGCATTGAGTAAGTTAAACTTTTTAACCAATTTGTTATTGTTAGACTTGCCTGATTTACTGAGAGATTGCAAAGATTACAGGACCTTGCAACAAAGTAGACTTTTGCATCGACATATGGTGTGAATCGTGGAGCGAACTCAGTTTTCGCAATGGGGATGATGACTAGGTTTGAATATATTGATGTTTATGATACATTCGGATAAATAGGGTCAATGTTAACTAATTTATACGTAAAAAGCAAAGATTGTCTGGATATTTGCAAAATAAATGAGAGTATAAAATTTCAAAATCTATTAAAAATATTTTATCGTAATTAGATGAAAATTCATACAGTTTTAGCTTCCTTACATTAAATGTGACATTTTTTAATATGTGAACTATAAGCATAAACGCGCAAATAACAAAGATATTAGTAATTTTGTTTGAACGCGCATACAAATCTAACGATCATTACATTGCCTATGACGTCATTTTTTCGAGCCATTTTGTATGGGGCGTTTTTCAGGGATCCGCGGCAGCGCCGCAAATCTGACCCTTTAAATCCCTGTAGCTCCGAAAGTAATGATCGCAGATACCCTGTTCCTTTTACAAAATTGCTTTACTATTAGTATACTCTTAATTTATATACAATTTAAAAAACTGTCATCATCCCTATTGGGAGATTGATCTTGACTATTCTTTTTCCAAAAACCTTATTCACATTTGGGGATTGTAGCAATTGTCTATGTTTTGACAAAGCTGCTTTTAACCACCCCACTATCTTTATGTAGTAGTGCGGTTGAATATTTGTATTGTAGGGTTTTTTTATTTAGCATTACTTTTGATACTGATCGTTGAGCTCTCTCTAGATCTATTAAAATTGTCTTTGCTGCAATTACCCAAGATAGAATGCAATAGTTAAGAAGCGACTGGCATAATGAAGTGTATACTAATGTTAAGGTTGCCGCGTTTGCTATATCGCGTATTTTTTTCATTATACCGGTGATTTTTCTGACTCGTTTAGAAAGGAAAGCAATGTGTGGTCTGAAAGTGAAAGAGAGAGTATTATCGATCTGGATCCCAAGATATTTAATGACGTCGACCTGACCAATTTCATCACAAGCACACTGCAGGGTTACCAACTTAGGGGTTTTCCCCCCAGATTTAGGGGGCAAATAAGTGAAATGGGATTTTTTTAGGGGTATTTTCAGGGATTTTTTGACTCTTTAATATTTTTAAATTGATGATAATTTTAATATTTCTTTCTTGGGCTAGCGACTTATAACGACATATATTACGTTATTCTACATCCACTCTGAGGCAACTGGAAGCAATTTTCGTCGAATAAAAAAAAATTGTTAAATTTATTCATTGTCAACATGTATGATTTCAAAAAATCTGAATCCGGAGGGCGTGGGTTCGAATTCGATCGGTGGGATCCTCCAACTTTTTCAGTTGTGTGCATTTTAAGAAATTAAATATCACGCGTCTCAAAACGGTGAAGGAAAAACATCGTGAGGAAACCTGCATACCAGAGAATTTCCATAATGGGGATGATGACTAGGTTTTAATATATTGATTTTTGCAATTGCACGTTGTAGAGTCAACATCTCCTGAGGATGCTCCGGTTTCGGGGTGAAACGTACGTAGAGAGTATTTTTTGTACGTAGAGAGCCGGCCCTGGGTGACGTTGTCGCATGGGTTCGTCGACTTTTCGCGGATGATAGCAAAATAAATAAATCATTATATAATCATGATGAACTTCCGCAAAGTAACGCCTGCTTCTATCCAAAGTTTATTATTATTATTATTTTTCTTATGATCATGATCCCCATTATTATATAATTAAAAATTTATCAGTAGGTATATAAAAACAAATATGAAATAACATGTTGTAGACATTATTATTATTGTAGATTAACTAGTGTTATCGATGGTTTGTTAAAAAAATATGCAGGTTTTCCTCCAAATATGAGTCCTATGAGTCAATTCAAATACAACGTCATAACGTCATCGATCATCGAAAAATGAGATTCTCACCACGCTGGCTGAGTGTCTGGACTGCTCAATCTATAAACATTGGCTTTCAGTGCACCAAGAGCCTAATAGAAAGTAGCAGAACATACGAATATGTATAGATAATACCTATACTAGTTAGACAATTAAATTAGTGTAATGTCAATTTTAATTACTATTTACTATTTTTGTATTGTTATTATTATTATGTTTGTTTTACACTGGGTTTTTACCTTTAAATAAAAACTATAAAAAAAAAATAACAATTACATAAATAATTTAAATATAATAGTATAAGTGTGGTTTTTTTTTTTCTGTCTGAGTAGGTGCTGATAGCTCCCTGCGGAACCACTACGGCGTCACCGGCGAAGTTGGGCGAGCACAGAAGTATCGCCTGATGTGACCCGAAGGCTGAAAGAAAGATAGAGGACGGAACGGCTCTCTAAGGGCGTCTCCTATGAGACTCGGACCTCGGCTTAGAGGGCCCTTCTGGAGGAGGTAACCGTGACCTGAGTGAATCAGTCCGGACGCCCCCAAGATCGTGAGTTAGAAAACCCACGTCCGGGTGACGTTAGATATCGGGGACCTCGTCTTCGCCGGCGAAGACGCTGTGCAGCTTGTGATTGTGTTGCCTGGGAAGCGTTGTCGGTTGTTATGTCATCGTCTGGATCGTAAAGGACGTTCTTGGGACGCCTCTGCTTGCAGTTAGCGTTTAGGTTGGGAATCTAATTGCAGGCCTCAACCACTAGTTGGTTGGGATGAATGGCAGCTCTGTCAAAATAGTTTTGAGAGAGCTGTTTCATGTACTTCGCTATTGTCGGTAATGGGGATGATGACTAGGATTGAATATATTGATTTTTATGATACATTCGGGTAAATAAGGTCAATGTTAACTAATTTATACATAAAAAGCAACGATTGTCTGGATATTTGCAAAATAAATGAGATATTGAAATTTCAAAATCTATTAAAAATCTTTTATCGTAATTAGATGAAAATTCATACAGTTTTAGCTTCCTTACATTAAATGTGACATTTTTCAATTATGAACTATAAACATAAACGCACAAATAACAAAGATATTAGTAATTTTGTTTGAACGCCCATACAAACCTAACGATCAGCGAGCCAACGACGTCACTAAATCGTGCCATTTTGTATGGGGCGTTTTTCAGGTATCCGCGGCAGCGCCGCAAATCTGACCCTTTAAATCCCTGTAGCTCCGAAAGTAATGATCGCAGATACCCTGTTACTTTTACAAAATTGCTTTGCTATTAGTATACTCTTAATTTATATACAATTTAAAAAACTGTCATCATCCCTATTCTAGATCTCTATGGAGGTCATTATTGCGTAAGAACCACGGCGCGCCCGTGATTTGACGCAGTAAGTAACCTAAGCCTAAGGTTGCCTGGAAGAGATCGCTACTAAGCGATAAGGCCGCCTTTTGTATTCTACTTTTTCTTGTGTTTCTGTTTTGCTTGTTTTCTTTTATTTTTGTGGTGTACAAATAAAGAGTATTAAATAAATAAATAAATAAATAAGTGTGGTACAAGTTTTAACATGTATTATTGGAACGGTATCTGCTGACGTGCTACGACACTTTCGTTTGGATTGTAGCGAACAATGATGACGTCATTTCGATGGGAGTTCTATGTTACATGATCGCTAGTGACTGTGATTTTTTTTTTATTCTTTACAAGTTACCCCTTGACTACAATCTCACCTGCATGTAAGTGATGATGCAATCTAAGATGGAAGCGGGCTAACTTGTTAGGAGGAGGATGGAAATCCACACTCCTTTCGGTTTCTACTCGGCATCGTACCGGAACGCTAAATCGCTTGGCGGTACGTCTTTATTCACACATATTATTTGTACAGTGATTAATTAATTAGTAGGTATTAAATATTTTAAAGAATAAACCATGCAAAACAATACTTCTAACGATGCCTTTTGTAAGAAAATATTTTCATTTTTACAAAAAAGACGAAAACACTTACAAAGACCAAAAAAACGAAAATAAACTAATTTACCCTACTTCAAAATTAATACTCTACAGCTCCGGCCCATACGCAATGTCAATAAAAATTTACAATAACCTTCCACACCATATACGTACTGAGGCGAAAGATATTGCTTTCAAAAATAAATTAAGGGACTTTCTGGTCGGAAAATGCTACTACGCGGTAAATGACTACATGAATGATAAAGAAAACAAAAAATAAAATCGGTCTCCCTATCACTCACTCGACAAAAGGCTACACCCAAACTGGGTATCCATTAACATGCATTATATAATAAAATGTAAATACCTTTGTATATATGATATAATTTTATTTTTAATATTTTTTCTTCTCACGTTGTTATTTTTTAGTATGGTATTTTATTGTTTTTCCCTTTTTATTTTAGTTAATTGTAATGTACTATTTTAAGTTTAAGTTATTATTATTGTTTATTTTAGTTAATAAGGTTGTTGTGTGCTGTGTTTGTGGCGGCATCTGGTCAACGGTTCCAACTGAAAACCAGCGCTGCATGCTCTTTTTATTTAAAGAGTATGTAGCATATGCTGAGTTGGATCCGTTTACTGGGTTGTGCCACACATCGCAGGATATTGTTCAAGAACAAATTGTGTTGTGGGGCATAATTCACTAATAAAGCTTTTTTCTTTCTTTCTTTCTTTCTTTCTTTCTTAACTTGTATAATAATTATTATAACTAGCGGACGCCCGCGACTTCGTCCGCGTGAAAGTCGATGTAAACTTTCATCTACCCCTACCCTACCCTACCCTACCCCTACTCTACCCCTACCCTATTCATTAAGGTTGCACACGCGACGGAAGCTTAAATATGGATATGGAGTAACTTCTCCCGTTTTCCCAAAATTTCCCTTCACTACTCTGCTCCTATTGATGGTAGCATGATGAAAATTATACTATAACCTGCCCAGAACTATGAAGAACAATTGCACCAAGTTTCGTTAAAATCTGTCGAGTAGTTTTTGTTTCTATTACGAACATACAGACAGACAGACGAAAATTTTACTGATTGTAATTTTGGCATCAGTATCGATCACTAATCACCCCCTGATAGTTATTTTGGAAATATATTTCATGTACAGAATTGATCTCTCTACAGATTTATTATAATTATAGATGTAATATGTGTGGTATCGTTTGATTATTAAATAAATAAATAAGACGTATGTACTCGTAGCTTCTTTAAGTAAAAGTAGGCTCACTGCAAAGAGAGAGGCGAATATCTTAGCATTCCTTGGATTCACCGTGCAGGTGCCGGGTCCATCGCGTGGTAGAGAGATAAACACCAAGCAAAGTCCAGGACAGTGACTACTGGATGTAGGGTTAAGGAATTCCTTGACGATCGATCAACACTCCCCTTCTCTGCTCGTGTTGTTCTCCCTGCCGCCAAATTTGGTAAGATCCTATTAGAGCAGCTTTGGATACTCCTTCTAATATAGATGCACTTCTAGAGAGGCCAAGGTCTTTAAGTTATAGAGAGATTTTGCTGGTAATCCTCTCGCACCTACTTCTACGGCGTACAGACTAACTACATAGCACTTTTTTGTTAGTTCATTAGTTAGGTCATAATATTTATTCACTTTTATATTGTGGTCCTTCGGAATGTTAGTCTCCCACGGCACAGTAAGTCGACATTGTATAATGTTTCTCATACGTACGTACGTAAATAAAAGCAAATTAGGGATGATGACGGTTTTTTAAATTGTATATAAATTAAGAGTACGCTAATAGTAAAGCAATTTTGTAAAAGTAACAGGGTATCTGCGATCATTACTTTCGGAGCTACAAGGATTTAAAGGGTCAGATTTGCGGCGCTGCCGCGGATCCCTGAAAAACGCCCCATACAAAATGGCACAAACTAATGACGTCGTAGGCAATGTAATGATCGTTAGATTTGTATGTGCGTTTAAACAAAATTACTAGTATCTTTGTTATTTGTGCGTTTATGTTTATAGTTCATATATTAAAAAATGTCACATTAAATGTAAGAAAGCTAAAACTGTATGAATTTTCATCTAATTACGTTATAAGATTTTTAATAGATTTTGAAATTTTATAATCTCATTTATTTGACAAATATCCAGACAATCTTTGCTTTTTATATATAAATTAGTTAACATTGACCCTATTTACCCGAATGTATCATAAAAATCAATATATTCAAACCTAGTCATCATCCCTATTACAGGAGACATTAACATGGACGCGTTATCCATTCCAAAATCTAAAGATTACCAAACCTTAGAAAAACGCTATGTTTCAATGTACCTACAATGAATCTCTCCATCTCCATCAATTAATTAATGTACCGACTAGAGCAGGTTTTCTCAAACTTTCGGCTCCACAAACTCCTGTTAAAATTCCCTAGTAATAATAAATAACTCATAATTAAATAATTAAATAATTCATAATAAATAACATTTAAAATAAAAATACTGACAATATACAAACAAAACATAACAGAACAGAAAAAGAGAAAACAGTAAAATCGCCGAAAAAAATGGCGAATAGATTTTTGGCACTAATCTCAATGCTTGCTGCAATACTTTTACTTGTGAATAAGACGCCGGTAGATTATAACATTATATATATTCCACTTATTAATAGTACATGAGTAATGGAGGCGGTGAAATTATAATTCAGGCTCTTGTTTGAATATCAGTCGCTTGTGTGGAGAACTCAGTGGTAATGCCGCCCGATCCTCCTCTGCGCGCGTTCGGTGTGCAGCCAGGCAGAATCGTGTTCTTAATTTAAAACACGCGATGAGACAGCCAGTCTTATGTAAAGCGAACTCCTTGGCTCACCACAGATTTAATAAATCTATATCTATCTATACTAATATTATAAAGAGGTAAAGTTTGTAAGTTTGTAAGTTTGTCACATTTTTTAAATGGGGTAATCTTCGGAACTACTGGTCCGATTTTAAAAATTCTTTCACCAGTAGAATGCTACATTATCGGGGAGTGCTATAGGCTATATTTTATATTGGTATCATATATATTAGCCGAGTTATCACAGTTTTTGTCATACAGGTCGGACTGAAAATCCCCTTAAACAGACTTATTCGCATGCGCTGCCTTAATTATTGTGTAAAATTGAAATTAATGTATGGAGACTTTATGTATCTTTAAAAGTTCTACAAAAAAGTCCGCGACACCATATATCTATCTTCTATATATTAGCAGATATAGTACCTTTTGTGTTTTAAAAATTATTAATTTTATATACTTAGATTTACGTCATTATTCATACAACTAAACTTTAATCCTTATTAAAATAAATTATTTAATAATCACAAGGATATTATGGAGATAAGATTTGCCCTTTACAGTATGTTAATTACTTAAATAGTTTCGGAGATAATACAAAATTTCTAAAAGACGCAGAAATTCCGCTATATGACGTCGGGCGCTTTCATTTACGTAGTTCCCGTTCCCGTGTGAATATGGGGATCAAACATAGCCTATGACACTCGCAAATAACGTAGCTTTCTATTGGTAAAACAATTTTTCAAATCGGTCCATTAGATCCAGAGATTACTTCCTACAACCACACAAACTTTACCTCTTTATATTATTAGCATAGAAGTCTCTATTTCTCTTGGTCATACCACCGCTCTCGAAGGACTGAACCGATTTTGCTAAGGGGTAAGATAGAGAAGTTACAGAGTAGGGCAGGGTACGGGTAGGGAAGCGTAGGGGTAGTGTTGGGGTAGGGTAGGTTTAGGGCCGGGTTTAGGGTAGTGGTAGGGTAGGAGTAGAGGTAGGGTAGTGGTAGGGTAGAGGTACGGGTAGGATAGGGAAGTGGTAGGGTAGGGGTAGGATAGGCGTGAGATAGGGGTACGGGTGGGATAGGGGTAGGAAAGGGATAGGGTACGGGAAGGGTAGGGGTAGGATGGGGGTAGGGTGTAGGTAAGGTAGGGGTAGGGTAGGGGTAGGTCTGGGGTAGGGTAGGGATAGGGTGGGGGTAGGGGTAGGGTAGATGTAGGGGTCGGGTAGGGTAGGGTTGGGGTAGTGGTAGGGTAGGGGTAGGGTAGGGTAGGGGTGGTAGTAAAGTTGACATCGAAATTTACGCGGACGAAGTCGCGGGCGTCCGCTAGTACTTCATAATTGTCGGCAGATGTACACATGACGTCATCGAGCCGGCACCGTTCTAACACAGTAGATATAACAAGCAGTATAATAACTCGATTATTAAACGAGGTGTACGTCAAGGAGATCCTATCATACCCAGTAATAATTAAGGAGTGCAAGAAAACTGTTATTAAATATTTATCGTCACTGAATTATGAAGAAGTAGAATCCTTATTAAAACTTATATCCTGAAAAACACACACTCACACACACTCACTCACTCACACACACACACACACACACACACACACACACACACACACACACACACACCAACACACACCAACACACACATGTGAAACAATCTATTAATTTTGTAAAGATTATTTATTTATTATTATTAATATTCATTTAGAATCTGATATTTCTGTACTGTACTGGCTATGGAAGAGCGGAGCCTTCTAATACAGAAGTAGTTTTACTACTCCTAAAAGAAGGTTCCAAACTCGCACTAACTTATGTAAATTTAGAAAGGGAAATAAACGATTTTTATTATTTATTTATTATTATTTATTTATCTCGCCAAAATTATTTACATCCGTCCTTGAAGTTATATTCAGGCACCTGGAATGGGCCGACAAAGGAATAAATATAAACGGCGAACACCTGAGTCACCTACGTTTCGCAGACGATTTAGTTTTGTTTTCAGACAATTCGGAAAGCCTAGAAATAATGTTGCAACAGCTAGCGAACGAAAGTGATAAGGCAGGTTTAAAAATGAATTTAACAAAAACAAAAGTTATGTCAAATTCTACACAAACGAAAATAATAAAAATAAATAATGAGGAAATAGAATACGTAAATGAATACATATACTTAGGACAGCTAATATCAACCAAAGAATGTATGCAAAAAGAAATAGAAAGAAGAACGGCTAATACTTGGAAACGATATTGGTCATTCAGTGAAGTCATGAAAAATAAAGACATGCCTATGAAAGAAAAAAGAAAAATTTTCAACATGAGTATTTTACCATGTTTGTTATACGGGTGTCAAACTTGGGCATTGACAGAACAACTGGAAAATAAAATAAAAATTTGCCAGAACGGAATAGAGAGAAGCACTATAGGAGTTAAAAGAAAGGACCGAGTAAAATTAAAAGACATAAAAAGCAAAACTAAATTCAAAAATGCATACACAACTTACAAACAACTAAAGTGGAGATGGACAGGGCATATGATAAGAGAAAAGAAAGATAAATGGACCAGGACAATAACGGAATGGTACCCGAGAGACAGCAAGAGAAACAGAGGCAGACAGACTAAAAGGTGGGAAGATGATATTAGGAGCATAGCGGGGCCAATATGGTCTCGTATAGCAAGAAATAGAATACAATGGAAAACTTTAGAGGAGGCCTTTGTCGGAAGACAAGCTGCAGACTAACGACCGTTTGCCGATAGTAATTGTTATTATTATTAACTAAAAAAAAAAATGTTATTTTATTTAAAGATTTTTTTTTTTTTTTTTTATAATAACTCGACCGTATTTTTGAAATAAATACCTACAGCCTCGCGGCACGTAAACATGTAATAGGGCTGCCCGCCTGCAGCATTTTAATTACATTTGCCAACTTTGTGTTTCCATTTAGTTTTGTGATTGTAAATATACTTGTTTTAAAATAAACAAATAAAATACTTCGTAAGTTGTAGTAAAATAGGAAGTGATCAATAAAATGCGTGTTGTTTTTTGATTGGTAAATTTAAATAAGGCTGATACTGATCAATGATCTTGAAGGACCTTCATATATTTATTTTGATGAAGCCATCTAGGTATTACCACCACACTAGGTGACCAAATAATAAAAAAACTGGTCAAGTGCGTGTCGGGCCACGCGCAGTGTAGGGTTCCGTAGATTATGTTAGCACTTTAATCCCTTATGTAATAACACACACAATAGAATAAACGATAAAAAATTGATCCAGACTTGGCATAGGGAAGGAACCACAAAAAAAATTGAGATTGACCGGGTTCGCTAGTTTACTAAAAAAATCTGGATAGGTATATTAATATCAGCTGGCTCTTTACTATTTTTATTCAAATACATTAAAGTATGAGCAACACAATGATGTTGTTAAATTCAAACAACTTCTTTACTTAACTTCTTTATGACATTAAAATACAGGTATACAAAACATACATGTCATAAGATTTAAATCTATGTATTACATAATAATCAAAGAAAACAACCTAAATGAAGAAGTTAATAAATAATTGTTTAATAATATTATATTACCGTTTTCGTCATTTACCTATTTACACAATTTTATTATTTAAGCATTTATTTATATATATATATTTTAAATTATGCCTTTAGAATACAAAATATTGATCAAACTTTATAAAAATAATAGCCCACCAGTTGCGAGGCTTTTTTACCTAGTCGTCATAATTAAAAATCCAATACACCGTGCGTTCGTCACCGCGGCACAGTCGCGACTGTGTTCACCCCACGTACACCCCACGTTCGAGGTGCGTAGGTATAGCTCGCGTTTCGACCTCTAGTATGAAGTCCTACTACTGGTTATACTGTGGTTCTAACAAATCAATATACCAGCCGACGCCGTCGCCAGTTTCTCTGAAATGACGAAATACCTAAAACATGCATGTACTAACTGACATTTCACCGCCTAACGGACCTAATGGAGTCAAATTATACATAAAACAAGCTTATGCAGGAAGTCCTAAGAAACAGCTCCGATTTTGATGATTTTTCTAAAGTCATGTTTTTATATGTTATTTAAAAAGGTTTGGGTGTACTCTTCTATAACAAGATCCCCAAGACTGTGATGAACCTGCCAATGCATAGCTTTAAGCAATGTGTTAAAAAACATTTACTTAGTCGAGGTTACTACACCATCGATGAGTTCCTTAATGATAAAGTTGCTTGGAGGCCATTGGATCAGCTTCCACCTTCACACAGGAAGTAAAAGTATAAAAAATTGTAATGTTGTCATCAATTGTAATTATAATATTATTGTATGATTTTTTTTTGCAATTCTGACCCTTTAAATCCCTGTAGCTCCGAAAGTAATGATCGCAGATACCCTGTTACTTTTACAAAATTGCTTTACTATTAGCATACTCTTAATTTATATACAATTTAAAATACTGTCATCATCCCTATTGCACTTTCTACAGATTTATTATAAGTATTGAAAAGAAAATACTAAAGACCAATACATTACGTATTTTATTTCCTTATTTTACCTTACAATGTTATCCTATTCGTAAACTCATCATTAATCCTAACCATTCTAACCTAATCACAATAATAAATTGAACAATGGCTCACCAATTCCAACCTCTGTGTTGACCACGTTTGTAACAGAAACTGCGTTAAGTAACATGTATTTGATTTACACAACAGCCAAACTTCCATCAAAAATACATCAGGAGTCCGAGATAGTAAAAAGCCCCAAGACAACACACGGCTCCCTTTTATAGATTTTTGAATATTAATAACAAAAGATAATAGACATTATCTATTTCAATTTCTGTTTAGAATTTATTTTTAATTTCTGAAGTAGGTTTACTAGATACTTACCGAAAACCATGACATTATAGATAGATTCACTGACCTTGTAATATTAATCTATTCGGTTTTAAGTCACCTTAGCGGATTCAGATTCAGATTGGTTGTAAACATATTGCAGTAAAGACGTGTGATTGCCTTGCATCGTATTGTGTTAGATGTTTTCTGTGGTTCGGTTGGTGTTTACTAAACATTTGTCTGTGAGTATAAAATTATTATTAGAAATTGCGCGTGTGTGTATTACTTTATACTGTATGTAACAGAAGGTGGGAGAAGTAAAATAATATTTTCACTGTACACAAATTTATTCGATAACAATTTCAGCATAGCTTCCGCTATAATGTCAATATTACACGCTGATGGTAGTATATCAATCAATCTGCCAAACAACCCTCTATTTTATAATATTTGCAAAGTAGTCTACT